>NW_007577876.1:360358-389944 GCF_000690725.1 Stegastes partitus | reverse complement strand
CGGAGAACCCGGAGAGAACCCACGCTGCACGGGGAGAACATGGAGACTCCACGCAGGAAGATCCCGGGTGTCCTCACCGGGACGCCAACCGGCGACCTTCTAGCTGTGAGGCCACGGTGCTAACCACTGAGACACCTGAAGCCCATGTCTGAAACAAATAATAATTATATCGTATATAGTCTTTATATAATTTATTTTAAAATGTCAGAAAATGAAAGTTGATTACTTTAAATTACTAGTTTTATCCAAAAAAACCTTTAAAAACAATTCGTTATGAAGATGGAGGACTAATTAATAACAATTAACTAATTAATATTCACATGTGAGATGCTGCAGCTGCTTATTTTAGCCCTTTTTATAACATTTACTGATCTATGGAAACACTACGCCTTCCTGCTTCATCAACAAACTGTCTGCAGCTGAAATATAAAGTAAATAAATCAAAAACAGAAATAGAACTGATGTACTGCCTCCACATGTTTATCTGTTTTCATCTCCCTCAGATGCTGATTGTGTGTTTGTGTCTGACGATGTACACGTGTTTCATTCCACTGTGATATCTGACGGTCATGTTTGGTAGCTTGTGATTCTTTGTGTTTCTCAATTTAAAAAATAAATAAATAAATGGATACAAATAATAATAATCAACTAAATTTTCAGCTGTGATCTGAAGCTCCTCAACCCCGAGGTGGTGCCTTCAGTGTCCGTCCAGCCAGCAGCCCTAAACCCTAAAATCATTTTTAATATTAAACAGAAGCAAGAAGCCAATCATCACAATCTGAGGAGCTAAAACCAATAAATGTGTGGCAGGTATCAAGGAAAACATGCCAACCAGTTCAGGAATTACCAGAACTGCTGTCGATGATGTTTTGTCAATCGAATATTTCAGCGCCGGGTTTCATTTGTCAAAGCTACACGAAGAGGAATCAAATGTCACACGTGTGGCTTCTCCAGGAAAAAAAAAAACCCATTAATTCCCCCGTCAGTACTAACAGGGATGTAGATGGTTTCTACTGTACAGCAGGCAATTTCTCAGCCACAACAGGATTATATGGGCTCTGCTGTGACTAGATAATTGAATTCAGGCATGGCCACAGTGCACTGCATCCAATGATCTCTCTCCCACCAGGGTGATGGGAAAAAAATGAATCGCGTTACACTCTGTAGATTCAGCGGCACAACAATAGTGTTAGTCGACTGGACTCGTAAGTCTATTGAGGCCTTTTTAGTAATGAAGTTATTTGTCACAACGCTTCAGCCAAGTTCCTACTCTTCTTCTTGTACAGACCGATGACTTTGTAAAAGACCTCTTTGCACATTATTCAGGGTTTTACTCACCAAACAACATGAACGCTGCTGCTCATATTGTAAAAGCATTTCACAACCTGCAACTGCTGTAAGTGAAAAGATGCTGTGACACATACATGCTGCGTGTTTATTCAGATATAAATTGACAGACGTGATGGTGAGCGTGCTGCTGCGCGTAGCGTTGGAGGGGACATGCATTGAAGTGCATTGTGCTGGGAATTAACCACCAAAGCTGCATGTTAATCCTGGCCTGACCTTGTGCAGAATGTGGAGAGAACAGTGTCTGTGGGGCTAAAGATAACACCGCTGCCTTTGTGCTGAAGGAGAACAACACTGCTGATGATGCTGCTTTGTGCCGCCGCTGCCGCCCAAGGTCACATGTGTCCTTTTGTCAAGTAACAAGACCTGACAAGGTAGCCTATTGTAAGGTACAGACGATCTGATGTCCTGATGTGTTTTTAACTGTATTCTGCTGCTTCGTAGTTTTATCATTACTGCGCCGTGACTTTACTCTGAAATTATACACAAGACACCGTCTGGTAACATAAAAACTAAATGAGAAACATCTCACTGCCTCCCAAACACCAGACACAACTCTGTGATTGTCTGTGAGCAAGTTCAGCTTCAAACACCTGCTATGTAGCGTTCAGGAGGCGCTATTGGAAAAAATAAATAAATCAGAAATATGTTGTCATTCATGTACAATCACCTGAAAATAAGAACTCTTTGGTTCCACCACTGGTTCCACACAGAGCTGCTACTACCTGATGCGAGCTGTGCATGTGTGAGTGGAAGTGGTTGTGGTGAAACGAGGCGTGCATGTTTCTCTCTGTAAAGCTCTTCAGAGTCCAGCTAAAAGAAGGACTTCTCCACTTTTGGTTCATCTCAACAACAGACTAAAGACAGATGTTCTTCTGTGCTGTTGTGCTAACATTAGCAGTGTGTGTCTCCAGCCTGTGAGCAGGTGCTTTTATACTTCAATCCTTTGTACTCATGACTCCAGTCAGGGGAAGACAAAGCCATTCTGCATGCTTCTCTTTTCTAGCAGCCACCACAGGTTTTCCTTCATGCTTGGAAGCTGAGGGGTGTTCAGCTGGTTGCAACCTCGCCACTAGATGCCACCAAATCCAACACACTGGTCCTTGCAGGCATTTCCTTTTTAGTCAACCAACGCTATGAACAAAAACACGTCTCTCCATCTCTGCACATGGTCAGGGCGCCCGAGTCCAGCACCCAGAGTACCGGGTCCTGCTATGTGACACTGACACGACGACCAGTGTTGTTCCCATCAGTGTTTTTTCATGGCTGATGTCAGTTCATGCATACGGTACCTATAGACAGTATATAACCACCTGGAAGCTTTCCACTTTAACTGCTTTTCAAACTTGAGTCATGATCAATGTAATGTTTTTATTTCTTAAACAGCAGCTTGTTGCGTTTTTTGGAGCCTTTTTTATGACAAAGTGAAAACAGAACTCTATAAACTAATAAAGTCAATCAGGTGATGTGACAGAAATGTAGAGACTGTTCATCTGAAGGCTGTGTTCAGAGGAGAGCAGACAGTATGAAGGAGTATGTAGGTCAGCTGTTTGTTACCTGTCCTGGTAGCACCTGTGGGCTGTTGGTAAAGACTTTTGTTCTCTTTATGATTTATGGCATAATAACTTTGTTTTACTCCACAGAATACATTGTGGAGTTGTCTCTACGTCCAGCCGTGGCTGTGCTGTTTCCAGAAGGTGTACGACTAAATATGTTGCAGTGAAAAATGAGCACACAGACAATTAAACTGGGCAGCTGTGGCTCAGGTGGTACAGCAGGTTGTCCTCCAATTGTAAGGTTGGTGGTTCGATCCCCTCCACAGTCGAAGTGCCCTTGGGCAAGACACTGAACCTGAAGCTGCTTCCAATGGCAGGCAGCAGCTTGCATGGCAGCTCTGTCACCGTTGGTGGATGAATGTGTGTGAATGAGAAACACAGTGTAGAGCACTTTGAGGAAAAGCTCTGTTTAAGTACCATTTAAAACTGTGACATGAGGAGAAAAATGCCCAGAAACAGCTTTGGGTTCAGAGGGCAAAAGAAGAAGAAGAGCAGCAGAGTGAGCTTCGCTGTAGACAGAAGAACCAGCACCGAGGTGCCCTGAGCAGTCGACTGAAGGCAACACACAGAAACGTGCAGCAGTGCCAGCAAAGGTACACCACACACATTTAAATACGTCTTTAAAGGAAATGCCTTCAGCACGTTTGTTAGCGCTCAGGGACACACGATGAGTTTCTGTGAATAACAATGAACGCAGACAGAAGTTTTGTTTGGCACCTTTAACTCTAAGCTGCTCCAATGGAGCTGCTCAGTGGCCAGCAGATAAGAATGTGGTTATCACAGCCAACAGATACAACCGGGCAGCTCCGAGGTGTGAATGTGCCCGAGTGGGAAGCAATAAATTCCTCTGAAGGAGCACGAGGCCACAGCAAGCGGACTCCAGTTAAAGGCCTAAAAGGAGTGATTTGCTGTAGGAGTGGACCGAGTGCAGGTATGCATGCTGGCAACAGCCTGTCTGAATATTCAATACTGTGGCTGATGAGCTCCAAAACAAGCAGACTAACAGTTTCTATGACAGGAATCTTGAGTGACTGCAGAGGCTGCAGCAGCACCATCCAACATATTTGACCAAACAAAATGTTGTAAGAAATTATTCCTCAAGCTTTGAGATTCCAGCTTCACGGTGCAGAGGAGGTTCATCAGCGCCGCTGTTCATCTGGTCTTTCATGTAAAAGGAAACTTCAATGAGATCTGGTAACGAGGCGGCCCATATTTTAATATCCTATATATATTTTAATATAATCAATTTCCCTTCTGGGATAAATAAAGTATTTTTCATTTCATAGGCCGAGGAGCAATATGGTGCAAAACTGAATCCAGCAAGGCAGGTTTGAGAATCTCAGTAAAAAAAGGTTTTAAACTCGTGTTGAATGTGACATAAAATTGATCAAAAGCCAGTTAATAAATCAGGTGGCTTTCTAGTGCTACTGAGGGGATTATTAAAAATCATTCAATCAGCATTTTTAAACAAACCAAACTTAATTATATAAAGAAAGCACATAATGAACGTATTCTGAATATTTGATTTCCTCCCACTCAGCGATCACGTGACCTACAGACGGAGCCACACTGAGGTTAATACAGAGAAATCAATGCAGAGAAACCATCAGCAAGCACAAGAGGAGGACGACTTTTAGTTCATCTGTTTTGTTTACTTTCATTTCTAAGGAATGACGGTTCAGTGATGCACAACTGTGTTTTCGAGGAAGGCGATAGAGTTACTGCTGAATGCAGCGTGGAGGAGGCGGGCCTGGAAAAGGAAGTCACATGCTCACTGAAAGCTTCTCTAAATAAATGGATAATAATAATTATGTACCTTATTTCAACATAAAGCTTAAACACCTGTGGAAACCTGCCATTTAGCACAAAGCAGTACATCTTACTTGGTGCAGTTCTGCACAGATTCAGGACTGGACTGATGTGGGCGTGTGGAGCGGTGAGGCTCCCCGTTCCCCGCCTGATTTATGGCTCGGCTATTCTGAGCACAGCTTTAAGTGCCAAGCTGGTAGTAGTGGGCTATGAATGACCAGCGGATCCCTTATTTGGCTTGACATACGTTTAACCCTTTGCATTACACCTCTGACCATAGCTTGGGTTCCCAGAGAAGGTTTGTGACTCACAGGGCTTTGTGCTTGTCCTCAGCGAGGATCTGGTCGTTGGGCTTCAGGCCGAACCTTTCAGGAAAGAGAAGAAGGTTAAAGATGTGTTTTGATCAAAGAAGACAGAAACAAGACAGGATAAGTGAAAACAAATGAGCCGTTTAGACGTACTTGTCAAGGAAATCTTTGTCCACCACAGCTGAGATGTCGAGTAAGGGATTTCCCATCCCAAAGAGCGTGTTCTCACTGCGGGGAGACAAACACACATTGTATTATTCAGACTCCCACAAACCAGCACCAGCAGAGGAAACAAACACTCTGCTGTGATGCAGAAAATCATCTGTTTCTCATTTGCTGACTGAACTGGCTGAGGGATGAAGCCATGCGTTACCTGAGCTTCTCTCAGCAGGCAACAAGGACACAACGCAGGACAAACCAAAGCTGAGCGACGTGAGCTCACAACAGGAGGATGAACTGACTTTTATGACTTTGGGAACGATCACTCCTCAGCTTCACTGACTAAAGCAGAACCGCCAGCGACAGATTGTCTTTTGTCCCCATTCAGATGATTAGTCAAATGAAAAGCGGGCACTTCAGCACGTTGAAAAGATCAGAAACAGAACATTCCTGTGCTTCTGATGTCGTATCCGAGCCCGTGTAGCTCATGTGTGTGAAGGCCTGCTCAGACCAACGCTGGTGAGTCAAAGATGGAAAAACAAACTCAGCACCACCCATTCATCTTTAAAGTTTAAGCAACGAGATATGGAGGCCAGAGTTTCCTGCAGCTGACAGATTGTTGGTAACATGTAGGTTAAACATCACAGACGTCTGGTTCAGACCACAGAGAGGAACCACAGTTTGGACCCATCCTGCTCTACACAATCAGACATCAGTGTTTTCAATCAACCTCCTGAAGAACTGTCAGCACATTTGTTTTAACAGCAGACCTGCTCACTGTGGACACTCTGATCATCTGGATCTCACCTGGGTGTTGGCATGGTGTCACACAGCAGATCATTCAATGGTCAACAGCTTCCTCCTCTGTCACAGCAACGTGCTTTCTGACTCCAGGAACTGAGCTGCACTCTGACCAACCCTGACTCCTATGTGGAGGAAGTGGGCGGGTCTTTGTGTGTTCTCAGACTACGATTGGCTACACATGATCCAATAACTGTGGAGCTTTCTGTGCAGCGTTCAGGACCAAAGGGACAGAAGCAGGAACAAAATGTGGATCCCTGCTGAGCCCTGAGCAGCAGCAGGAGCCACCGAACAGCAGAACAGCAGCACATCTGGGTTACAGAGTGAAAACATGTCAGTCACCTCCCATGTTCACAGCAGCACATCAACATCATCTAAACTAATCCCTATCGACAGCTGAAAGACAGAGATGCTATATTAATATGTGAGTGAGTTTATTAATGAGGACCAGACTGTTTGTTATGAGGGTCTTTGGTGGGATGAGAACGTCTAAACCTGAGACCTGAGATCAGGCTCCTGACGGCTCCTGTCCATCCCCAGACCAGTCAGACTTTCTTTATACTCCGTCCTTTCTCAGTACTGGCCTGTACAGCTACACTCCCTCCACACTTTAAAGAGTCACCTGAAGATCAGAGCTGACCAATCATTCATAATATCATAGAAGTCACAGTACGGGAAAGTGCAACGGACAAATCACAGAAGCTGCAATGTTCTGATGAAGGTAAAGTGTGTAAAACATAAATGAAGCATTGTGGTCCACAGAGAGTCCCCGTCCTACAAATCATGTTCTCTTGAATAGAAACCACTTCTCCCATCACTTCTGCTTCGTGTTTGCACGGTGAAGTCATTTCAAACTACTGCGTTGTGTTCGTGGTGCCACACAAATAACTCTGATGGAGCTTAAACACAAATGGCCGTCGCCCTTCTTATGAAGGAAAGTCCATCATGTTGATTAGCAGGAGAGATTCAGTTCATCCCCACTGCAGTCAGGTGTGGATCAGATAAGGAGACCAGAACACAGACACTCGCCTCAAACTGCAGCTTAATTCAAACGACACGACGCCACAGGTGACAAGAGACGGACAGGAACGGCGGTTAGGGTTAGCCCTAACCCTGAAGCACCTTCAGAACAACAGGAGCAAAGTGCTGGACAAATATAAACCCCACTGACGACACTAAAGGACAAATCTGAATAAAAACACATTAAAATAAAGTCCAGAAAAACAGAGCACAATAAAAGATTCAAGAGTCAAGTTCTACTGCGATGGAAAGATGAGTTTTCAGCAGTGACTCAGGTTTCTACAACCTCAGCAGGTCTGACATGAAAACCTGATGTTCTGAGATCAGGAGCAGCTGCTGCAGGGGTGTCCAGTCCTGGTCCTGGAGGGCCACAATCCTGCATGTTCTAGATGTTTCCCCTCTTCCAACACACCTGATTCAAATGATCAGGATCTTTATCAGGCTTCTGCAGAGCTTGATGATGAGCTGATCATTTGAATCAGAGGGAAACATCTAAACCATGCAGGACTGTGGCCCTCCAGGACCAGGACTGGACACCCCTGAGCTGCTGTAAAGGCCCCATCGCCTTGATTTTTGTGTCCAGTTCTTTGAAATTTCAAGAGCATCTGGCTGGTCCATCTCAGTGCTCTATAACACAAACGTATAAAATGTAGGAGTTCTGATAAACAAGGCCGTGCAAACCCATTTAAAAGCTGAACCCTCCTGTTCCCTCATAATCTACGGACATCTTTTATCCTTAGCTTCACTCTGACCGCAGCAGAAAACATCCTAATTAAAATCGTTACCCAAGTTTATGTGTAAATAGGCCTTTAAATAAAACTGAAACGATTCTGACTTATTTAGAGATGTTAAACACTGAATGGAGTCAGACTGAGCCCAAAGATCACAGGAGGGCCAAAAACCAATCACACCATCAGTCCTGGACCAGACAGGAAGCCAACACCGAATTAACAATAATTTAATTTAGGAGACACATTACTCAGTGTTAAATAGAACTGGTAGATATTCATTTAATATTATACAACTGCTCAGTAGATATTTAAATCAGAGTGATCCAATCCTCAGGACTTCATCAGTGAGAAGTGGAGCGGTCATGATTTGGTTTTAAACAGCGCTTTGAGTTTTTGTTGTTGTTGATCCAGGGCAGCACACACGACCTGTTCCTCCACAAACAAATGTGCAGAAAAAAAATCTGAAGCAATTAAGTCAGTGAGAAAACTTCCTCATTAGTTTGGCTTCTGAGTGTCGAGTTTTCCTACAGGACGTGAACGCAGCGCGGCTCCCTTCACATCAACGTTGTTTTAATGTCAACACATCAGCGGCACCGCGGAGCCCCGGTACCGCTGGCCCGGTACCGCGGAGCCCCGGTACCGCGGAGCCCCGGTACCGCTGGCCCGGTCATTATGGATCAGAACAACCACACGGGGTTCAGACATCATCACATTATTTCCTCTACATTTGCTTCATTACTCGTTTTTCTTTTCCCTGTCTCTAAGTTACTGAAGCTCCTCCAGACCTGCAGCATCTTAACAACATCACATTTTTACACTTGCTGCTGAAACATCTTCAGACACTTCTTTGATAACTTTGTGAAAAAAACCCACATTTTCCGCATTTTCCGCCCAGCAGCCTCGTTTTTCTCGTATTTTCAGTCAAAGCGACACTTTGTGCTGAATGTCATGTGATGAGCTGCCTGCTAGCTGCGGTTCTGCTTTCGGCCCAATAACGAGGAAATAAACCGCAAACGGCGGAGATCCAGCTGAATGTACCGTCCAGAGGTTCGGTGTCCTGCTCCTCCCGCCGACACCTCAACACAACACGCCGGCCCGAGCCCACGGCTAGCTGCGGCGGCTAGCTACCGACACCAGCACCGCCGCGGGTCGGTTCTTACCGTAACGCCGCCGTCCTCCCCGCACACGCTTCTTCTGCAGACATGTTGGTGAATGAGTGGGTTTGTTCGTGAGCACCGGGCGGGTTGAGGCGGCGGAGCCTGGAGAGCCGCTGCCGACAGCCGGAGAGTCGCTGCAGCTTCCTGCAGCCTTCAGCGGTGGTGATGAGCAGCGGACTGGAGCTCACGTCCAGAGGAAGAGTCCCGTCAGCGGGTCACTGTCCTGCTCCAGCCAGTCTGCATCTGAGTCCAACAGAGAGCACAAAGGTCCGATTATCTCGCGTTATCTCCCCTTTTCTCCTGACAGCCTGGACAGGAGCTCCAGAGCAAAGTTCATCCAGATGCAGCTCCAGTGTTCACTGGTCAGACTGGGTGGATGGAGACTGGACACATCAAACACCAGCAAGGTCCTCTAGGCCCAGAAATACCCGTCAGGTCCAGTCCCTGTGGTGCTGAAGCCTCTCAGCAACAGCACCAGATTGGTGGTATAAATTAATTAACAAGTTTAAATATTAAATCTATAAATGTTAAGAGGCTACGAGTACAGCATGATACTATATATTATATATTAGAAATGTCTCAGAGTATCCAGTAACGTTTAGACCCTACAGTAATAAATAAATGCACCCAACTCATTTAATTATGAAGGTTAAGACCCTACACTATACTATATTACCTGACTAACACACATGTTCAGGGTTAAGGCCCTACAATGGTTTATAAAATATTCATTTCTCTGACTAAATTACTCATTAAGTTTCAGACCCTACAATATTATATATATAACAAATTAGCCTGACTAACGTAAATGTTATGTTATATATATATAAGTTCATTTGCAGAAACATATTTGCATTTTTATAGATTTTCAGGAAACGTATTTTTTGGTTGTTTTCTTGAGATAAAATCGGTCAAACTGAGGCTGAGAGGATGTGACTCAGTAGAAATGACAACAACAGCTTTAACTTCAGTTTGATTGGTGTCGTCTCAGGCAGACGATGGAGAGGTGGGCTTTCTGAAGGTTTGTGAAGATGGAGGTACGCATCTGTTTTTGTAAATGAACTCTTCGTGTATATTAGGAATTAGCCCGACTAACTGGAATGTTAAGGTTATTAAATAGCCTATAAAATTACCTGAGTAATTATTAAGACGAACAATATTATTAGTTGTGCAACATTATGCAACAAATTTAAATATGAAGGTTCAGACCCTGCAGTGTTCTGTGCTGCTCCACATTACCTGATAAATGTTGAGGTTGAGGCTCTACAGTGGTACACACAACAATTAAAACTACTAATTTCCAAATTTACTGTTTAAGTTCAAACCAAACAATATTGCACAGAATACAGACTAACTTGACTAATTTTATTATAAAGGTTAAGACTCTACAATATTATATATACTATGAATTAGAAATGTTCAGACCCTACAGTACTATTTATAATGTTAATTTACCTTTGTAATGTTGATATTAGGGTTGAATCCCTTCAGTGCCATCCACCCATCTGTTTTCTGTACATCTTTATATCCTCTGGAGCAGGGGTGTCCAGTCCTGGTCCTGGAGGGCCACAGTCCTGCATGTTCTAGATGTTTTCTTCTTCCAACACACCTGATTCAAATGATCAGCTCATCATCAAGCTCTGCAGAAGCCTGATAACGATCCTGATCATTATCACCCTCCAGGACCAGGATTGGCCACCCCTTCACTGGAGGGTCGAGGAGCTTATCCCAGCTGACTTAGGCTGAAGTCAGGCTAACTCCACACAGAACCGATTCGTCAAAGTTTATATGGTTCATACTTCCAAACACATTGTGTTTAACCAAAATACAGACATGTGACAAGATAGGAGCACCTTCCTGATGTACAAATGCAGCCAACTTCAGCTGCAAATTCATGAGGTTTAATTAGGTTTTCATGTTGTTTATACCCACCTTTCAAAAGTCTCAGAGTCTCAGCGAATAAATCTAAAGCTATGTGCGTGGCGAGAAGCAGTGAGGAAATGCCTCGGTGTAGTTTGGGTGAAGTGACCCTTTAAACACACCACTTTGTAGCAGATGGTATCAAAAACACATGAGTGAGAAATTAAAGGAAAACTCCTGAACTCCTGAACTCCTGACCTCTACGGCGGCTGTGTCACGCTGTGGGGGGATCGGTGTGTGATCGGCTTGTTCCCTTAGAAGTATTAACCAATGCAGAGTTCCTATGATGGAACATTTCTGTCCTGATGTTTGATGAGTCATACGATTGTGTGAACACTGAGGCCTTCCAGTCATCAGAGCTCAACCCATTTAAACATCTACTGGAGAGTTTGGACTGACATGTTCACAGCTCTCCACCATCACAACACCAGATCAGGAGGTATTATTTGGAAGAACGGTGTTTCATAGAGTTCAGTAGAGAATCAGTCCTACGGGTCGATGAAACTGTTCTGACAGCGACACAACTAAGACACTTCATGCTGGGTTTTCCTTACATTGATCCACCCTCTGTACCTGCCAATGCAACACATGGATGTTTAATACCAGGTCTGGATTGTCTCACACAAAGCATCGCACCAAACTCCTTCAGAAATCTTCTGCATTTGATTTTGATCACTGGCAGATTAATAACTTTAAAAAGTGGACAATGTGATAAATTGCCCATTTTCCTGACAATACAGTCCAGTGAAGCACTAAAGCTCAAGCAAGCAGGCAAGTTAAGCGTTAGGTTGTGTCCCAAAATATAGTTTTAATACCATTATTTAGTTGAGTTACACTAATTACTGTTTGATTTCACTCTTACAAAGTGAGACACGGTAAACCTGTTGGTGGCTGTTTTCCTGTGAACTGCTCTTCATGGGCAGGTTTACTCGACAGTCAGGATGCAGCTGCAGTTCTGTACAAAGTTAAATGGGGTTTGAAAACAAGTCCCCTCTGGCAGCAGAAAGGAGAAATGAGGCTTCAGTGATAAAGCCGGCTTTCCTTCAGTACGAAGCATCAGTGTGGACAGCGTTAGGAAACACAGAGCAAACACACCTCAAAGTGCTATAAAATGCTTTATTACAAAATTGTGAACAATGCCTAAGCAAAATAATGTTCAGGCCCTTTTAAACCCAACTAAGTTGCATAATTTTATGATCTCAAAAAAAAGAAGAAATTCTCTGGATTTGCATAGAGCATCATGTGACTAAAGGTAGACGTCATGAATCGGGTGTAAGTTTAACCAAGAATCATGTACAACAGGTGTTCTGAACAAATCGACACCAGGATACGAAACATCTGCTATCAGCTGCAAATAAAGGTGATTCGGCGAAGGCACATCCGCTGGTATCAGACACCTCAAGGACACATTCACACCAACAGGCTTCAGATCGCTTAAAGTATCGACTACATTTGTTTTTAGTGTATCAAGACATATTGAGAAAAATGTATAAAATGAAGCTTTCACCAGCTGCAGACGCTGTGCTTCATCTCTAAGCCCTGGTCGTTCCCTTGACTACCTACAAGAAGTGTGCAATTCATAGATCGCTAAAACAAATGATTGTGCACAACAAAACACGAGACGTACAAACGTACGCTGCGTTTACAAGAAAGAAGGAGAAACAGCCGGCAGGACGAGCCTCTCCTATGAGCTTACTGTTCACATCAGAGTGATGGTTTTTGGCTGTTCGGCCTCAGAGTGGAGCAGAAGCGTGTTCGTTACATGTAATCTCAACGCAACACGTGAAACCTTACACACATCTAGAATGAGCTGAATGAGGCAAATCCAAGCTTCAAGGCTTTGCCTGCTGGTAATCTTAGTTAGTTGTTGCTTTCAGTTGTCTACAAACTAGCCCTTAAACTCAAATACGTATTGCTGACAGAAGAAAGAAGGTCACGGTAAAATATCTTTGGCAGAACTGTGGAGAGAATAAAGACTGCTACGACTGCATTACAATATGTAAAACAAAGATCAGTGTTTCCTTTTCACTTGTCATCATACAGAATAGTGTAAACAGACCGAACACTGCTGGATATGATGAGCGTGTGCTTGAGCAGAGGCCGGCGCTGGACTTGTAACAACTCCTTAAGTTCATGTGCTTTTCCTAGCATAGCTGAATGAAGGATAGTGATAATACAGTTATCAGTACAAAGATAGAAAAATGTCTCTGGAGAAAATCCTGTCATTTAAATTTAACTTACTGTAGTTTAGGAGAGACCAGAAACAAATAACCCTACAATATACGAAATCTAACCTCTGATCAAAATATATATATTCCTGGGATTTGTCAAAATAACCTTTAAAACATAATTTTACACACTTTAGGAGAAGAAGAAAACAAAGAGGTTCCCAGTAAGATTCTAACCCATAATGGCGCTGACAGGCCCGTCGTTTACATTCTACCAGAACAGCAACTGTTACAGACAGGACACGGGACTAATAGAGAGACTCTGCCCATACTAGGATGAGGGCCACGGATATCATAGCTCTGATAAAGCATACATCTGTCCATTCAGTGTCCTCCTGGACGGCTGGACAGAACCAGCATAGGAACTATAGCCCTTCTCCTACTGGTACCAGGGGGTTTTTCTGACCCAGTGGAGGGTGAAACCTGCATCTGTCCGGATCTTAATGGAAGCTGCCTCGGCCTCTCTGACCGTCTCCTTCACAGACTGCATCAGGTTCTGAGCGTTGTGGACCAACATCTCAGTCGCCTGTCGGACCAGAAATGAAAACAGCAATGAGGAAGACTTGAATAGTAAAACATGTCTTTTGGCTATTTTCAGCTGATAATGGGAATCCAACGATGTGACACATTCCTACGACAGACTCACCTGCTCGGACTCCTCCTCGCTGATGTTGGTACGACCCAACATGGTGGCCTTGACCGTGGACAGGATTTTGAGCTGAGTGCTGATGGTGGGAATGCGCTCACACACCTGGAACGGCGTTAGAAAGTCAGGTGGGCCAAAAACATCGAGCAAAATACCAACATACAGCGTGTCCACAGTAAAAACCGTCCGAGCTCACCTGGAGCAGGTTGGTCCGGATACGTTTATCGGTGCACTGCTTGGCCACCTCCTTGGCCAGCCGTGTCACTTCATCAGAAGCCTTGGCGATGTCCTTGGCGCACTGGATGAGGGCGCGCTTGTTTCCGCTGCCTCCACGCACCAGACGTGACATCTCTGCCATGAGCAAGGCCATTCGTTTGGCAGCTCCGATGATGTCATTTCCCTACAAGGTACGACAGGAGGTCAGGTAACGACAACAGACGCTTCTTAGCTGGTGCCAAAAGTCTGGAAATGTGACAGTACGTTGATTCTCTGTGGTACTGAACGTAACAGAGGTACCGCAGATGTTGTAGGTACTGGACAGTAACAGCAACATGTGGAATAAACGCAGCAAGCGCTGATAAATGCGTCTGCTGTGACATGTAGAACACAACATACGAAGAGTTGTGTACGGAGACATGGTGCAACATGTGAAGAGAAAAAAGGAAAATCAACACCATGCAGTAAAAAAACTGATCTAAGCACCAGTGAGTCATCCTGATGTGTACGTAGATTTAACAACGTGAGTCTCAGCGTTACTGAACACTGACAACATGTTAACAATCATAAAACAGCTGCATCTGTTGTGTAGTAAAGACTCACACAGAACATTCACAGAGCCTAACTTTATCTTTTTCAGTGAAGGCTCGTAACAGTAGCTGTCAGCATTCATGGGACGTTTACAAAGTGAAGACGTGCACCAAACCCAGCTGATAGAGTTTCTGCAGCTACATCCTGCTGCCTCCTCTGCTGTGGATGAACAGACAAGCACGGTTCTGTTCAACTGATTTTGGATGGTTTTGAACCAAACATCGAGTAAACATTCAGTTTCATCATGAGACCAGAGCAGTCCTCTGGTACGAGCCATGCTTTAAGAACTAAGAGCTGGTGCACAAACTCTCTAATACACCTGGACCCGGTCTGCCTCCTCTGAACAGATCCGGGTGCAGATCATCATGCTGTGGTTGGACACAGCAGAGCAGCACCTTCTCAGATGTATAGCTTAGGCTTAAAGGAACTTAACTATGACACAGAGCAGCATGTGTGTTAGACTCATAAGTGTGCGTGTGTGTGTGTGCGTGTGCGTGCGTGCAGCAGTTTATGTTGAACTACATCCATTAGATTTTTCTGAACAGCTTTCGGTGTAGTTCAGATCATTCCAGCGGTACCGGTGCAGACTGCCAGATATCTGGTACCATGTGGTTCTGGTGCTGACTTACTTTGCTGGACCATTTGCGAGCTTCATCGTGAAGCTGCCTGGCAGCCACCATCATGGGCTCATTAACCATATCCCCAGCCTTCTGCTCAGGGAACTCCTCATCTTTCTCCTCTGGGGGAGGAGGCCTGGGGGGAGGCACCTCACCCTCTGGAAGAGGAGGCTTGGGAGGTGCAGCTTCATCGTTCAGCTACAAGGACATGTTAGAGTAATTATGGGCTGGCAGTCAGAACTCCCAAGTAGTTTTGTTTTTACACTCAACCAAAGCAGCTTTAATTGATCTGCCAGACTGATTGTACTGTTCTGCAGACTTACATTGAGTTGATCTATTTCAGGAGGAGGTGGTGGGAAGTCTGGCTCAATGGGCTGGAAGGCCTCCCTGACCTTCGCCACAGCACCAAGAATCTTATAACCAGAATCCAGGAAGCCCTTCTGAAGACCTGGCAAAGAAAACCAACACATTATCACTCACCAGAAGGTTACACACACACATCAAACACCATCCTAGAACCTGCTCCCACATGAACTCACTTGGATCCTGGATATTTCCAGCCACTGCCTTAGCATCCATGACCATAGGAGAAATTGTTTGGCTCAGCTCATCAGATGCAGCCTTCACCATCTCCCTGAATTTAGGGTCCTCAGAATTCTCCACCTCTCGTTTTGCCACAAGGAGGATGCGGTTGGCTCTGCGGGCGATGCTGGTGGCGCCGGCGACCAGCATCTGAGGCTGGTGATTGGCCATGGCCACGCGGCACTTCTCCAGGTCCTTCTTTATGGCCTCCTCTGAGGCGTCGAGCAGAGATTTGGTATCGATGGCCTCGTCCACCAAACCTAACATCCACATGGAAGCACAGAGGGTTAGACGAGGAGGTAAGACACGGTGCTGACCTGTGACCAGGGTCTCTGAGGCACCTCACCTGTCATCTTCTCCACATTGTCGATCCACTGATTCTTCATGGTTTCAAAATGTTCATAGGCAGCCTGGTTGCCAGGGTTCCTCAGCAGAATACGAGCAGCAGATACCACCTAAAAAAAAACACAATCCCAGTCATTAATTGTAAGTCCACTGACAACTGCTAAAGACTTGGCTCAAGAAGCGAGAAACACTTAAGCTCTGTGGCTCGTGATGCGAGCGGAGGGCAGACACGAACAGAAACAGATATAAACACTCAGCCATGACATACTTGTGGTGTTAAGTCTCTTGTTGACTTGACGGCGGCCTGGATTCCCTCCACCGTGCTCTTGTTAGCGGTGCCAACAGCAGCAGCCTTCTCTGCTGTGGTGCCAAGCTTATTGGCGTGGTTCTCAAAGTTGGCAGCTCTTTCCTCAAAGACCTACACATGATCAAATAAAACAATTATTTAAAAGGGCTGCTGGAAACAATACAGCAGCCTTCCAGTAGATTATAGCACCACTGAAGGAGGCTCAGTGCAGTGAGATCACACCACTGACCTCATCTCTGTTGGGGGTGTCGAGCGGGGCTGTGGCGGCCACTGCCAGTAATTTGATGGGGGTAGTTGTGTCACTGAAGATGTCAGAAACCTCCTGAGTCATGGCCTCTTGCATCTTTCCTTTCAGGTCCTGAGAGGAGGACAAACAGCGATTACAGATATGTTCTTCCTGAGCTTCAACACCCGCTCATGAGAAGATGATCAGGGCTACAACGAATGGTTATTATGGATTACTGTACTGATCACGTTTTTGATTAATTGTTCAGTCTATGTAACTTCCAACAGAAAATGCCAACCAGTGCTCTACAGCAAACACAAAATGCCATCACGATTTGATAAAGGTCAATGTGGCCAATTAACCAAGAGTCTAAAATCCAAAGACAATCAATAATCAGTGATGTGAAGCAGAGGCGGGGTATGTTTTGACATTTTCCTCACAAAATGACTGTCAGCAACGTTCCTCAGATACATGTTCAGCTGATCAGCTACGACATGAATCAGCAGCTTCTCCAGAACTAACCTGAACACTGAGTTTGATTCGGTTCTGAAGCAGGCGGGTTGTGGGAAGTGAGTGCCGTTAGTTCTGAAGTGATTATTTCCATTTTTAGAGCATTTACAAATTTACTGCACAACACCTGAGAGAGAACTCTATATCTAATATGAGTTTACAGGAAGTTTGGGCAACATTTCAGGCCACCTACCAGAGTTTTAGGAAACCATGACAAGCATTTCATAGGATGACATTATTTTAACCTGCATCATGCTGTCTTTCGACTCATCTGGCTTCTTTATTTCACTCTGACTGCAGGGCCTCTATCTGTGTCAGAGTATTTCCACTACTGGCAGGTGAGGGTTTGTGAATCTTCTACCAGAGGTAACCAGCAGAGGGGGTTGTTTGTCTGCCTCAGTGTGTGAGTCCTGATCTGAGAACCAGAATGGGGATGACTGCAGCGTGAGCCGTCTTACTTTCAAGGCCTCCTGGAGCTGCTGAGCCACAGCACGTGCCTGAGGGGAGTCCCCTTCGCCGCGGGCAGCCAGGTCAGCCAGCTGGGCCATGAGCTGCTCCACCTGCTCACACTTCCCCAGCAGCTCCTGCCTGTACGGGCCTGGCAGAGCGTTGGCCAGCCGGCGGCCTTCTGCCACCAGGCCGCGGATAGCTGCCTGGCCTGGAAGCACACACACACACACATGTTTACGCATTAGGAGTCACATGAAGCCTTTTACTGGTGAATTAAAATGAGCATTCTGTCATCAGCTCTGATGCATCAACATGAACCACAATGAGGACTGAAAGTCCACTTATTGGGATTATAAAGAAAATAAAAACATTTTCATCAGCACAGTGTCCTGAACCTGAAACATGCTGATCGTTTGTGCTGCACACCCAAGAGCTGGAGAGATATTCCATTCACATTGTAATGAATCAGAAAACAAACCTTTGGAGATGCTGGAACCACAGAACGGTTTTTGTTGTTCTTGACAAATGATAGAAAATGAATCAAAGAAGTTCAGCTCCGCTCTCAGCATGAGTTAACTGGAAGTGTGCTTGTTTATGTCAGCGTTAAACTCATCTGATGCAAAAAGCTGCCAACACATGACTGCAGCTTATTTTCCACATTAGTTGTATCAACGCAATGCAGACAGAAACCCAAAGAGCTTTGCCTTGTTTCACGGTCTTCTCTTTCCTTGGTGACACTGTGGGAGCTAATTATTCACAGAGCAGCCATCCTGGAGCTCTGCTGTAAACATGTGAGATGATGTCTAGGTTCAAGTGGAGACACTCAGAAACCAAAGAACATGGCTGTGAGATGGTTATGTAGTGTCACGTATAGAAGAAAGCAACATGTCCACAAAAGAGTGTGGTCTGCAATGAAGCCACAGCAGCAGTGGAAGGAATGTGAAGGAGTGTCAGAGAAAGGCAGCCAGGGAGGATGAGAGCCAGACCTACCCACACCACTATCATCCATGGTGGGATTGTCAATCCAGCGCTGCGCCTGCTCGATCTTTCCTTCCAAGTGAACAGCTGCCTTTGCAGGCCTGCTGTTGGCCACAGCTTTGTTGGTCTTGGATTGCAGGTTCTGCAGAGCTGTTGCGATCTGTTTAGCCAAAGCTCTGGCCTCAGGCGTGTCACCTTTACCCCTATAAGGAATCAAACATACCAGTGTCATTCATCATAAAGATATGGCTGAAAGCAGGCGCAGTTCATCTACAAATATGGACAAATTAGCACTTTCTACAATCCCAGCTGCAGAACAAATGTCCACATTCCACCTGTACAAGGCCGAATGAAAACAGTTCCAGTCCAGGTGTGAAATCTGTTCTCCCACAGCAAGCAAAGCCATGCATGCATTTTATGATAAGCTCTGTTTTAGGGGTTTTGAAATAAGGTAGAGATAAATATCTCCATGATCTGGGGGCAGAGAATAAAGTGGAAGCCCAGGTTGATAACCATGACTGTACACAATTGTTCCAGCATATGTGAAAACAAACTCCAATGCTGTTCCTCAGCAACAGAGGTAAACAGAGGGGTTTTCAGGTAGAATGAAGGCATCTGAACAGCCGTGATAAAGTGTGAAAGCAGACCAGCTAGCTTAGGGAAATGTGGGACAATCAATCTCCGGCTTGAACTCAGAAAAACAAACCCAGTATAAATCCTGTTTCAGGCAGTCATTAACTTACTGTCTTCTGAGATCAGACAGCTTGGCAGTCATGGCGGCGATCTCTCCAACAGAGCGCAATATGTCATCTCTTTCTTTGGGATCCTCACACATGTCTGCAATCTTTTTAGCCTCAGCAAGCATGGCCTTGATATTCTCCTCTCCCTCTGGGCCACTGTTAGGATCTGCGAGCCAGTTCTACAGGACGGACCACGAAAAACAATCAAAACACTGTCAAATGGTTGCATTGAGAGGTTTGAATCCATGCCTTCGTCCAGGTGTTAACCACTCACCTGAGCAGCATCAATACGCTTCGCAATGGCCTGCTTAGAATTAGTCATGGCCTCCAGCTTGCGAGCAGCGTTTTCCACCTTGCCCGTGAGCACATCCAGCCCCTGGGAGACCTGCTGTGCCTTCTGCATGGCGGCTGGGGAAGCACCTTGACCTCTGGGGCGGACAAAGAAAACACGTGGATGCAATTAAAGAGCAGCATCTCTGTGCCTCTAAAGGCCACACATGCTGCTTCTCCAATCTGCACAACGTATGCATTTTCTTGGAAATTTGAGCCTCACGGTCCTCTTGTTTAAGAATAGTACTTCTGAAATTAATGCCTGTGTTTCTAGTCAAGGCTCAGAGGCATCTCTCCGCTTTCTGAGGAGTAACAAAACCCAGGGTTAAAGTAGATTATGGATTAATACCAGACAGCTGCTTTTAATGCAGCATGACTCAGGGTCTCTGGTGACAATCAGATTTCATATCAGAGGGATATCACTTCCACTCTTACACACTATAATCCCTCTAATGTGCTTACTGCCTTACACGGCTTACCCTCTGGGGATTCAACATTAAACTAGTGCATGAAAGGAGCATCTGTCCATATGAAATAGTCAAAGAACATTAACTTACACAATCTAAGAAAAAGACACTAACATGGGACAGACTATCTCATAAAAGATTAAACGAGTGTGAAATTATCTCGCTACGGTTTCCATTTATGGCGTGCGCTGTACCTGGCCCTCATCTCAGACACCTGGTCGGTCATCTGGCCCAGAGTCTTGGCGGTTCCCAGGATATCTCTGCGCTCCTTTCCAGCACACAGTTCACCGACTTTACCAGCTTCATCGAGGATCTGTCGGATGGCCTGCTCGCCTGCGTCCCCTGGAACCGAACACATGCAGTCAGGCACACCAATGATGTCGCTGAATTCAATTAGGTCATCAGCACAAGGACGTGATTAGCAGCAGAATGAACTGTTTAAGCCAGAGGACGTGGATGACGATTACCTGGTGGAGCGTTTGGATCCCTCAGCCAGTTCTTAGCCTGAGCCATCTTTGAATCGATGAGCCCCAGAGCCCTCTTCATGGCCTCTGTGTCCTTTGGGTTTGAAAGAACAGAGTGAATGAATATCTTAAAGGGAATCAATGCAACCACAGAAAACTTAAAACAAAAAGGAAATAATCAGTGTTTTAAGTCATACCATAAAACATGAAATGATCTGAGACACTTCATGTACATTGTGAGGTATTGTGTAAATAAAGTTCACATGTAATGTCACATAATTAGATTTTTATTTGGGAATTAAGTCATGACTCAGTGAGACTGAGCTCAGAGGGGCTTTTTCCTCATTCACAGTTTTTCCTGAACCAGGAGCTTGTTCAGGAAAATGATCGAACTCTACTGTTCAGTTATTTCAGTAAAAGAGCAGAATCAATGTGCAGCATCGCTAACATCTGTCAGGCACAGCCACGTAGAGCATGCTGTTTCCATCATTCTCTTCTATTGTCCAGAAAGAGCGTGTCATGTTATGAAAGCCAAACGATTCTCCGTTGTATCTCAATCAGAGCCGATGGAAATACAACAATCTGTCCGACAGCAGCTGACTCGACAATGAGCCCTCTCATTGCCCAAGTCTGCACAACAAAGCAGAGTCCTGTCGGACCCGATCAAACGGACAAGTGGTTATTATTCTAGGCTTATTTTTCATGGTACAATCAGAAAAATTTCAGGAAGCACAAGGTCGTCGTAATGCAGCTTCAGTGTGCGCCGCAGAGTTCAGCAAGACTTTCAAAGCAAATCAAGCCAAGAAACAACAAACCTCGGCTGCTTGTTCTACAAATATTCATCAGCAAACGTGTCAGAGTTCTCACTATAGCTGCTGTGTTAAAATAACAGAACGAGTGTGTTTGGATTGGTAGGAGTGAGGCGTGACTGAGCTACATGAGGGAGAGAGGAAACAGGAAGGACAAAGGTGTGAGGTGATGTCACCAGAGCTGTGTGGGTGTATTAGTTCACTGTTCAAACATGCTCAACATGCAGCTGCTGTTCTGTACAAACCACCTGTGTGTGTGTGTTTGTGGGTGCGAGTGTGTGTGTGGGTGTGTGCGTGTGTGAGTGTGTGTGTGTGTGTGTGCGTGCGTGTGTGTGGGTGCGAGTGTGGGTGCAAGTGTGTGTGAGTGTGTGCGTGTGTGTGGGTGTGTGCGTGTGTGAGTGTGTGTGTGTGTGGGTGCGAGTGTGTGTAGGTGTGTGTGTGTGGATGCGAGTGTGTGGGTGTGTGCGTGTGTGAGTGTGTGTGTGTGGGTGCGAGTGTATGTAGGTGTGTGTGTGTGGATGCAAGTGTGTGTGTGTGTGTGTGTGTGTGGGTGCGAGTGTGTGTGTGGGTGTGTATAAGTGGGTAAGTGGAAAAAAAGACGGTCAAAGTGAAAGAGTGAGGATTCTCACACTAATGTCACTGACAGTCACTGGAGCCGAGAACCAAACACACAGAACTGTAACGTTTATTAAAATCTGATCTGGTGTGGTTCAAGGTGTTAGTAATGGGGATTATGCAAAGTCACAGTGCATGTTTGGTGTTTGTGGTAAATAAATAAAGATATGTGAGCAGACGAGGCAACATTTGTTGGATTAAAAACCAAAAAGTAGCCATACAACAAAATCCATATCAGATGTTCTATGTGCTCTCCTCCATCCTGAGGTTCATGGCAAGAAAGGACGAACACTCAGAGAGTTCTCCTTATTGACACCAACGTCAATACTGCATGAGTCAGGTCAATCAATAACCCAACCAGCTGAGGACGAGGATAAAGCAAGGTTGGCCTCGTACAGGAGGGGGACACACAGATGTTGATATCATGTCATGTTATAAAGCAATCCAAAAAAAATCTGACAAAGCACAGCACAGAACAACATGTCAGCAGTTCAACCTGTTTAACACCTAATCAATAAACACCTTTCTACTGGCAGCATAAAAACTCTCTAACTGCTAATGTACTCTACTGATAGTCGGTTTAACCTCGCAACTGAAACACACAACGGCACCACAAAGCACAAGACGGCACACTCATCTGTCAGACATGCTTCTGCACAGCCGAGGGGCGGCAGAGGAAAGGCTTACCTTCTACAGGGTGTGAAGGGAGAAAGAAACGGCAAAAAGAAAGGACATAAATACAAACGTTCAACTACACACACCAACTGAGAGCAACAAAAGAAAACAGTGTCATCAAAGACAGAAGTGCCCTTTGAAAGAGTCTCGGGACAGGACAGAAACAGCACATGCAGGAATGAAAAGCACAGATTAAGCTGCTACACGGAGACATGGAGAAAGTTAAAGCATGTCTACTCTGCTGCTGACTGTATGTGCATTTATGAGCATTATTCAAACCTGTCACAACCCAGACTCCATCCTGGTCAAACAAAGTGCATGGGCTTGTGAGAAGAGAAAGAAAAATAATACACCAAATAGGAACATCCTCACTTCACAGGATTTCCAATCTGCACCCTCCAGCAAGGCATTCTGGGTCAAAAACGCTCATCATGTCTTCTTACTGATAATATAATGTTCAGGTTCTCTGCATGTCTGAATAGAGAACCTGAACATTAGAAGGTATTCTGGGAGTGTGTGTGAGAGCAACGTAGACGGCAGACACACTTCAGTTTTAACACTTTTTCTGTCTGTTTTCAATCAATAATGCCAACAAAGTTTAAACACTCCGAGCAGCTCAAAAGTGATGCAGTCTCTTGTCTCCCGTTTATATTCACTGTATAATAATAATGATAATGATAATAATAATGTGTGCAAGCCAGTTTGATGGGCACAGACACACTGAGGGAAAAGACAGCCGTTCATTGAGCGCACCTTGTTGGCCCACGCATCCTCGTCCCAGGACGTGAGCTGCAACACTCTGATGATCTCATTGATCTCAGCACTCATCTTCTCAAAAGTGAAGTTGCGGTTCTTCTGGGCCTCCTCCACTCCCTGGCTGCCAGACGTCTTGGTTGTCACAAAAATTTTGATACCTGGACCACGAAGCAGGACTCACAGTGAGCAGGTTAACAGTTTAGCTGGTGGTGTATTTACATGAAAAGAACAAATAGGTAGCGTGTCCTTACCTGAGATGAGGATGGGCAGCAGCTCTTTGACTGTGTTCATAGAGTTGACCAGCATCACACGATGCTCCTGATGTGTGAGCTCCTGCTGTCGCTCATCGATCATCTTTGCCATCTTCGTCATGCCTGGACACAGGCAACAAAACAAGCAGAAAGACACCAATTACAGTTAAACAGCATGCTTCAGGTGCAACTTTAAGCTGTTTTACCCCAACCAGCTCCAGAATACGGGGCCTCCAACAGCAGCTAGGCCTCGGGCTTCCCAGAGTCTGGGATTGCTACCACACATCGGCTTTGTTTGTATTTTGACCACAGCTTTTGAACCATTGGTGGTAATAGACGATGAATCATTGCCATGAATGGCAAATCCATTATTCTGTGTCTATTTTTCATGCATGTTGGATCATGCATACATTTGCCCACAGAAACAACCATCGTGATCAAAGAGGGCAAGTTTGCTGCTCATTTCAGTGTACGATAGGCCTACACTATGAAACAACACTGACTCTGTCACTTATTCAACCAGCAAACAGGAACGTGAAAGGAGAAGGAAGAAGAAACTCGTAAAGAGATTAGCAGAAGTGTGAGCTGCCTTCTTAACAATATTACTGCAGCATGTACAGATATGCAGCAGGCATGATTACAGAGCTTTGCTTTTACTCTATCTTGTCAAGAGGTGTTGGGAAGAGAAAATAATTTAAATTTATGTCAAATCTGAGCTTAAAAATGGTTGCATCTGAGAGATCAGATAGGCTAGAAGAGCAATAGGTGTGTAGATCCATGTGCAGCTGTAGGCAGGCTGCACTGTCACTGCTCCGGTACACCGACCTGGTCCCAGGTTCTTGGTGTATGTGATTAGGTCCTCCATAGACTCCACCACCTCCGCCACAGTCAGATACTCCAGGATGCCTTTGCACACGCGGATTATTTTGCGGACCTGTGATAATGATGTGACAACACAAAAACAAAGGCTGTTGCATTCCCAGAGAAAAGTGATTATGCAAACACAGTCCCTCCCTCCACTCCCCTCTGATTCACATTCCCGCTAATTACACTCTGATAATGCTGCCTGCTGACATTCCAGCCCCTTTGTCCTGCTTCACACCAGCTTTATGTGGGCTGCTGGAGTCCACACTACATTATACAGAGTGATCCCTGAGCTGCATTGGAAAACATGATGGCACTGCTGACTGATGACTGCTGCTGCCAGTTCGCCTCATGTCTGCTTCCAGAGCGCTGACCTGCAACTTTTTTATTATTTTACTCTCAATCCCTCAGAGGAAAAGAAGGACAGGCCTGATAGATGACACTCCTGTCTATTTCAGGATATAGGAAGTGTCTCTGTAAGACATATGGTGAGTTCCACAGACATGTGCAGTATATTTATCAGCCTCTCTGTCTTTTCTACAGGCATTACAGCACCCAAGAGGAAGGCAGGAATGGATAGTATCCTTATACCAGAAGCGCTTGTGACAGCAGTCTTTGCCACGCTCTAGAGTCCATTAACAAGCCACTGAGCCTCTTGCAGCTGAGCTCGACTCCTGAGCACAAGAGCGAGAGTGAGTGGTCACTGGACCATATGTTTCTGACGTTAGGGACACGACCACATCCTGTATGATGGAGGAAATCGTTACACAAATGAGGTGTGCTGGAATAAACTGAAGCCCTAAAAACGATATCTGGTGGCGTCACCTGATCAATACGCTGCTCCTGTAACAAAACTCACATGACTGGTTAAGAGATTTCCCAAACCGGAGTGAACGTATAAATACCTCGGCCTCATCAAAGGTCAGGAGCAGGTCGGAGGTCCCAGACAGGATGCCCCGAGAGCCATCAATGAGGTAATCCCGGGCAGGAACAGAGTATGGATCGGCTTTCAGCATCGAGGCCGCCTGCACCAGCTTAGTGCACGCATTCTCCACTCTGTGGACGGCAGAAGATCACCGATTTAAAGAGCAGTTAAAACGAAATCTTAAAACTAGTCATGCTGATGAGACGAAGCCCTTTGGAAGCCAGATGGACATTACAAGTGGAAAAGCAAACTGCCTGCAGCAAAGACAGATGGAAGCTTTGGGACACAGCTCGCCGTCACATACAGTAACTGCTGTGTGAACATGACTGTTTCATTTCCCCTTATACGCTTATATTACCACATCTGGAAATGCAAACACTACTGGGAAGCAAATGGAGTGTAAATCCCAAATGAAATACTTGACAGGGGTTAAATTGGGAATTAGGAACAGGGTCGTCCTGTCTAAACTGAGCAATGTGAAAGCTGAAGACCACGGTCCTTCATGCCTTTATTTATATAGAAATCTCTGGGATTCAACTGAACTCACGCTAATTCAATTGTACTGTAACTTATGCTGGTTGCAAATTAAAGCAACCAAGACATGACAAAAACGAACATATTTCAGAGCCACTGAATAAGAAACACGACGTCAACATTTCACAGCAGCTACAGAGACTCACACAGCAGCTGACTGAATTCCTCATCACCACAACACGACGGTCGTAGCCTCCTCCCTCCATTAATAACCTGGACGTATGTGAGACAAGCAGCTCGTACGTAAACCGGTACTGTTCACATCATGCACTAGTTCATCCTAGCTAAACGCTGCTGTTCACTATGGGAATGGTCTAATCCTTTAGAAACGAATGCTGTTCCTTCTGCTGTGTTTCTCAGATATCAGGGTTTTTCTACACACAGCAAACTGACTATGAACACTCACTGTGAGGAGTCTGATATAACCTCTTTCATAAGTTTAAACCACTTTTAAATAATATTCAAGGATTTAAAGCTCTATTGAGAACATCATGAAAGAAGGAATCATGATGGTTTCAGGGCACATGGACTGTGTTGTGGTTACGGTTCTGCTGTGAGGAGAAAACAGCCCAATGAGCTGAGCTTCACCGTGACCTCGGGAACAATAGTTCTAAAGATAGCGCCGACTTCACGTCCACCAAGCAGCTTTTGTTCCAGACTTATAGTTGACAAATTGTAACTGAAATCTCTGGAAGAAATCTGCTCAGTGGATCCTAACCAAACTAACTTTTGGGAAAAGAACTGGCTGTTTAATTTTTAAGTTCTGTCTTGTGAGCAGGGAGAGCAAGTCTGGGGCTGTTTAATATGAAGCAGTAGAACATACAGATGATGCCATTAGGAACATTTCAGATGGGAGGCTACAGAACTAAAACTGGCTTGACGTTGCCTCACAGCCCTTTTACTGTCTCCTGACAGAGAAGATAACTTCCTTCACAGGATGGAAGCACCGCTCTGACTTGCTCCGGCCCAATTTAACCCCTGCTTCCAAAGAAACGTAGATGATTGATAGTTGCCTCCTGGGTGTGATGTACCCAGTAAACTCCAGAGCAACAAAAACTGCAGGCTCAGCCATTTGATTCAGCGTCATACATGCCACCTGCATAGTATCTCAACAGCCATTTCGCACATAGAAACAGGCAGCAAGCCAAGGACCAACACATGTTCCAGTTCCCACAGTATATCGACTTCCTGCTGTTGCCTGCAGGCTAATTTGTTGCCTCAGAAACGTTTTCCACATTTTAGGCGTTGCAAGGGGCCAAAAAGAAGGAGCTCAGCTTCCATTCCTCTAAAGGCTCGAGTTTCCTGAAAGATAAAGGCTAGTGTATGGGAATGACATGGAGGCTGATGTATGTGTGTGTGTGTTTGCAGAGCGAGCAGCAGTGTCCTTCAGCGTGCACCACAGAGGAACAGCCATGCATTAACCGGACCCCGGCAGACACTATATTTAGTGAAGGAGACGCATTCCAGCACATGTGCTGATGGATGACGACAGGGTGACGATGTGACTTTGAGGCGCCAAATGTGTTGAGCCTGACGACCTGCGCCTGCCAATGCGTTTCATCCCTGACCTTGGGGGCCACCAGGACCCGCCCTGCCCTCCCTTCCACTGCAGTCTGTCATGTAATAGGAATTGGTGAGACTGTGATAGAGACAGATGGCAGCGAAGCACAAATTAACAATTTAGGGACGTCGTATGAACCAGATGAACAAATACACTAATTAAATATGGACATTTCTCCTTTTCACATCAACATGTACTTTTTTGTTCTGTTAACAAAAACAAAAAGCAGCAGCCAGCGACTCCTATGAGGACTTATTTGAATCTGTGGCCCCGCGCCTTGAGGGTAAAGGAACTCCTCACGGATCAAAAAGTATTCATGTTACACCAGGGCAAGACTGCGAGGCACTTAACATGCCATGTCTGACCTTTGCCTGGGCACAACCAGCCATTACTGCAACAGATAAAGAGAGAAAGAGAGCCAAAGAAAGGCTGGTGGGTTCCACATACTGCAGAGGGAGAGTTATTTAATCTGAACACATTGAGATGTTTGTCACTCCATGAATTTGAGGTGCTGAAAAGATCCTCTTGTGCTTACTTGATAAAAGCTGGTGGCATGTCCCTTTTCATGATCTGGTCTTCCGTGGTTTGTACAGTCTCCTTTCCAACCTGGAAAACAGAGATACCACGTGAGGAAACTTGAACCGAACATGAGTTTAATTAAATGAGGCATTTAAATTAAATACAGAAGTTACACACAGTCAGCTTCACATTTTTCTTCATTCATGTGAGATTTCAAATTATTCATTCATTATTCATTACATCATATTATTCCCTACATGTAAATGCAACACTTTTCTATTTATTAACATTACAGTTTTCAGTAGTATTATGATGATCATTTGCTGTTAACTGGTTTCCTAAAGCAGAAGCTCAGAGTGACGTATATTTTAGGCTTGAAGCTGACTTCCCCATCTTGTCATTCATTCTTTTTTATCTCTTTGGGGGTCAGAGGGGACCAGAGCCTGCAGCTCAGCTCAGCCAGGCATGTACTGGGCAGAGGTCTGGGAGGACCCCTGAACCAGTCGCTGGTGCATCACAGTGTCAACACATGTGCTGACACATTAAGAGTCACTTTACAATATTTAGAGAGGTGGAGGGAAGAGTAGCACGGTGATCATAGTGAGAACATGGCAACCGAGAGTGTGTCTGGATTACACTCTCAGCTGTACAGCAACAGTTACACTTAAAATAAAGCCCCAACCTTACAGACCCTTCTAGCAGTAATGTTTTTAGATAAATAGTATTTCATGGACACCCTCCTCTGTTTTAAAATCTGGGTTTGACTGCAGGATGTTATGATAATATGCTACATAAATTAGCTTAACTTAAATTAAGTGTGCCAAACACACATGCCATGTATTAATTTCAGTCTACTGCACTTATATATTGTTGATTAGAGCGTGTAGGCATAAAGCTGTTTTCTCTGGCGAAGAGGTGCCGGGGAGCGCTTCATCCCAGTGAGTTTTGTTTCTATGACAACAACATCCTGACAACAGTTCACCACGTTAGCTGCTGTGTGTGATAGACCAGCGTCGCTTCTGCCTGGCGTATCGTACAGCTCAGGATAGAGAGACACAGCCAGAACAAGCTTCTTCTCCATTCTTCTGGCTATCAGAGTTGTTCCCAAGTATCTGAAAAGTTGACGGATTTTCAACATGAAACTTGGAGTGTGGGTGGCTCTGAAAAAAGACACTCGCTCTCTTTACTGGAAACACCTGAAAAAAGATGCTGAGGTTCAGGGAAAAAAAAGTGCTATGAGGACACTGAGCCTCACTCGGGAGGCGAAGGACTCAAACCTTTATACAGACATTTTATAACATCCATTTCTCTGGATGCATCACTACAGTACTGTCTACTGTTAATACAGATAAATGGTGTTAAGACAGTCTGTTAAATATGGCCACAGGTAACAGACTACTTCTTTTCTGGTAGGAAACACACATAGATAAGTCTAAACATACGGGTCAGATACTGATCAGAACTACAGAAACAGCACAACTTCACACTTGCTGTTGTGTGGTTCTCACTTCAACCCTGGCTGTCCTGACGACAAACGTAAAGCACAGCTCTTCGTTGCTTTGCTAGGTCACC
>NW_007577876.1:345934-359982 GCF_000690725.1 Stegastes partitus | reverse complement strand
AGCTCCAGAGGAGTCGACACCGTTGCACTGACTCACCAACGTCTCCAGTTTAGGACTATTCCAAAGCTTTTTTGCAACGTGAGCACATTTCATACATCAATAGCATGTCATCTGCATGAGTTCAGACTTTGTTACCACAACTTTCCCCCTGAGGGAGTTTGTCTGTAATCATGCAGTTTTCCAGAATGATGTCCTGTTCCTCGTCCAGTGAACCATTATTTCAACAAGGCAGCTGCTGGGGGGACGCCAGGCCTCGGCACAGCTATAATGTGTAAAGCAGCTGAACGCCTCTTCTCCTTCAAATGCCAAAATGACTCACCTCCCCCACCATGACCTCAGCTCTGCAGGGAGACACAACTCACCCACGTCGAGCTGCCACGGGTGAGGGATCACATGCGTTCGTAGTGAGGGCATGGATCAGGCTGACTGACGGGTTAAATGAGCTGCAGCGCTGCCAAAAAGGCAAATGTTGGAGCTTTACTTTTAGATTTTACACTAAATTCTGCAGAAATATAAACTACAGGCTGAAACTATGACAGAGTGTGAAATAATCATCTGATTGTAATTATCTGAGGCGTCCGTTGTCATTATGCATCATTAGAAGAACTGCTTCCATTCGTCTGTATATAAACATCTGAATGAAACCAACAGAAATGTCACTAACTCAATGTTGTTTTCCCCGGTTGTGCCACCTTCAATAACCGTTCCTGTCAAGGTGCTTAACTTTAATATTTGACTGACTGCATTTCAATGAGCGTCTGTTGACCTTAAATTCGAGGATTTGCAGCAAAACCAAAGCAGTCAGAGGTGATGATAGTATAAATGTAAAACTAATGAAGACAAACACACAATAAACCATCAATCACAGGCCTGTGAATGACAATGAATCGTCAGCGACAGTTTCATGACGGTGACAGCCGTAGTGACAGCCAGTTGATCAGAAATAACCAAGCAGCCCCACTGGAAATAATAAAGAAGTGCATTGTGACTCCACTTTGGTTGCTGAGGATGCAGTGGCGATGCTACGCTGAGTGTTCCCAGAGGGCCTGTCAACGTGTCCGACTGCAGGCAGGAGCAGAGTCATTCCAGATGGCTGACGTGGAGGCAGTAATGGAGCAGAGCAGACATCTCTTCACTCTCTTTTCACTGCACCTGAGGGACTGTGAGTAGCTGAGGGGTTATAAATTAGGGCCAAAGGTTGTGCCAAACTAAAACTAAAGCTTTGCAGAGGGGGCCGTCCATCTCACAGAGACGTGGCAGCGCATGTTTGCCATCCTGACAGCTAATGAAGGCTGTCCTTCCTGGTTAAACTTATGTTTTTGTTTCGCATTTCAGAAAGTTGCCAGTTGGGGTCCCGGTGAGGACACCCGGGATCTTCCTGCGTGCAGTCTCCATGTTCTCCCCGTGCAGCGTGGGTTCTCTCCGGGTTCTCCGGCTTCCTCCCACAGTCCAGAAACATGCTGAGGTTAATTGGTGATTGTAAATTGTCTGTAGGTGTGAATGTGAGTGTGCTTGGTTGTCTGTCTCTAAGTGTAGCCCTGTGATAGACTGGTTACCTGTCCAGGTGAACCTGCCTTCACCCTGAGTCAGCAGGGATAGGCTCCGCCCCCCACCACCCTAGTGAGGATTAAGGTGTAGAGATGATGGATGGATGGATTTCAAAAAGTTTCACCCTGTTAGACTACTTTTAGTTAGTTCTTTGTGAACCTGTACATGAGCTGCATCTGGACATAACTTTAATTCAGGACAATACTCCAGTCATGAAATCATATTTCTGAAATGTATAATTTGCACACCAGCAAATATATAACACTGAGAAAATTGCTAAACATTTTTGGCAATATTTTTAGCATATTAAAAGTAAAAAGAGCAAGTAAATGCTGCTCACATCACCTGTAAGTCTGCTGCTCCTACTGTTTTCTCAACACGTTTAAACATGGAGATGACTCTGACTGATGTCCTCTGCTAACAGCCTGCATCAGATTAGTGTAAACTATTTTAACTGTTAGGCTGCTATGTCCCTTTGTGGTGTCATTATAGTGATGTTTGGACAGGCCTGGTAGTCCATGTGAGCAGCTCTGTGCAGCGTTTGGGAGCTTGAACCACCTCCAGAGATAGCGAGAAGGGCTAGCATCGTCTGGTGAACTGAAAAGTTTGGGAACCGCCGCTTTAAGGTACTGAAGTGCAGCTCTGACTGAAAAACCTGCTACACTTGCTCGTGTAATCTCGGCGCACAACCAGCTCAACATAAATGTTTATACAAGATCAAGTCGAGTTTAGACATGACCTAAACTTAACAGAGAGAGAATGACGGCATTACAGAACAGAAATGAGGAGGCCAGAAGCTGAGCTGCATTTAACGAGCGCTGAGTCATTTTCTCCCCAAAGCATCAGGCAGGAGTCTGAAACCAGGCAGATTAGAGGCTCTGTAGTGGATTCAGCATGTCATCGCTCTCCTCGTTCTCCTCCTCCCTTGTCAAGCCTCTTCCTGTTGTCTGAAGTTCAAAAACAGTCTGCAGCAGCCATCCAAACAATCTGCTTTATAAATAGAAGCGTGACCCCGGTTTATAACTGTTGTTGTCAAGCAGTTTGAGACGCTCGGCCTTCGCTGCTATTCTGAGCCTCTGTCATGATTTAACCCACATTGTTATGATACCAACAGTGACCGAGTTTGACACGAGGGCTGCAATTAAAGTTTATTTGACTGCTGATTTATCTGTTGGATTTCTTTTGGCTTAAAATATTAGTAGTTTCCTCTATAAAATAAAATAAGGAAGTGAGATCTCCATCTCTGTTCCCACAGCCTAGAAGGCATCAAACTGAAAGTCGTGTCTGACCAACAGCCCTAAAAAATAATAAACTTATTCATAGACAATTGAAAAAATCTTCCCTGATTATTAAGCATTTTTCTGTATTTTGTAAATAATAGTAAAGACAGGAAGCACGGAGAAAGAGGAAGAGCTGAGGGTGTCCAGCTTGAACTCATTCTTAATTTGAGAGCCACAACCCGACTGCAGCTCTTCCTTGAATAGATTCTAGTAAACCGCTTTAAGGAAGAGCAGCTGTTCACTTCCACCTTCTTTTTAAAACCTTTCACTGATTCAGTGTCATCTTCTTCCAAGCAGTCACTACAAGCCCTCTGACTGTCAGCCTCATTTAGCTCTAGCGTCTGGAGTGGAAACACTGCCACTCTCTCCACCGTCCCAGAGCTCTGTGTGGAACCCTGTGTTGTGAAGGAGCTTGATAAAGTGGCTGCTCCTTTAGAACAGACTTAGCTTTGTTGACAGCAGCCCATGGCTCTGCCAGAAGAAGAAAGGCCACTCTGAAAGCCTCACGGCTGCCAAGACACAGCCTGCCTTTCACATGTTGGGCAGTTTTAGCACAATGCTGTGTTAGTCATGGTGACCACAAAGATCGATGATGGCAAAACTCTGGCAAGCACCGACACCACTGCCCTTAACAGCATACTAGAAAAGAACTGCACTGTATCCTCCAGAGGTTTAGTTCCTCACAGTGTCGGACACTGATTCCCCTCCAAGTGACTTTGCACTGCGATCTGATGAGAATTTGATGGCATAGCACTCCATTAGCTGCCTTTGATCAATAGTCTGAGAAGCAGCAAGTGCTGCATTCTAAGATATCAAATGGCTTTTGACTAATAATGACTCAGAGGGCAGGAGAGAGGTTGCACTGAAGGGCAATGCCTTTATCATGCATCTGTCAGGAGGTGTCAAACATGGTTTATTCATTTGGTTCAGGAAGTCGCTGCACCCGGTATGTCCAAGGTGATGAAAGTCACAAATCAAACAGCAAAAGCTGGAGAGAATATATCACAGCCATCTATCTCATGTTGCAGAAGCCTCGCAGCTCGTACAGAGTTACTGGGGAGCGTCGGTGTCAATACTGCCCTTAAAAAAAGGACTGAGTCAGTAGAAGGCTGGTCACAGGTTCGCTGCTTTCCACAGGACAGGGACTGCACATAGCAGAGATACCAACAAAAAGTGACTCGCCCACACGTCTAATAGACTAAAACAGTTTCCTACAAAGTGTTGACTCACTCAGAGCCCATCAACAAACTGGGCTACTGCATGGAAAACTAGGGAAACGAGCAGAAGTCTAAAAATCACTGAATCCAAGTATGATTTTGTAGACGACAGAATTACGGATGAGGGAAGAGCTTGAATTGGGCAAGTAGTCACCAGTACAGGATTCTGAAAACTGGCCCGTTTCCTGCTCAATAAAAAAGGCAAAGCGAGGAAACAAGGACGTGCAGCTGCTACATGCAGTCCAATACGGGGGAGCAGAAAAGTGACTTTTTAAAATTAAAATAAATTAGCCTAAGTAACAACTATGAACAAACTAATTCAGTTGTGTTGTTCTTGTCCATGCTGTAGACATCATTTAAATGTGAACAGTCTAGGTTGGAGAAAGCATGAGAACTCCTCTAACGTACCCCTAACCCAACATAACATAACCTATATAAGCCCTGATAACATCTACAAAACCACAGTGGAGCTAGCAAGCCTGGATTGGAAGAACAAACACTGGCGGTGCAGGTTGGAGCTGCTTTGACTATTAACGAAACACTAAAACATTTTGAGTTCACAAGAACCTTTTGCAGATGTGGCCTATGACTCGCCAAAAACAGAGAAATTGATGATTTGCATAAAGTTGGAAAGAGTTACAAGACTTTAGAAAAGTTAGTGCTGCCAGCTTTCTACCTAAAAGCAGGAAAAATGACTCTAAAGGCGCAGTGCAAAATGTTAAATGAGGTCAAAAACAACAACCAAAAACAAGTAAACAGAAGCTTAGTGTAAATGTTTGTGAGTCTAGCAGAACTAAATCACTGAACAGACGTGATGCTGTCAACAGCAAATGAGAAAAACAACAACTGTGTGCTTGAAGGCTGCCAAAGGGCGCTCTGACACTCCTGGGAAAGTGTTTTATGGACGATAAAACTACAGATGAACTGTTTGGTTTGTATAGCAGCATGAAAACATCTTCCCACAAGGTAAGCATGGTTGGAGTAACGTCACTGTGCTGCTGCTAGTCCTGGACAGCCTGCCATAGTCGTGGGAACTGCTGTAATTCCCACGTTCATGAAAGCATCTTACAGGATCGTGTCAGGGTGGCTGTGCACCATCAGTAGAAACCAGGTGATGCAGCCTGACAGTGGCCTTAAATAACTCCTGAATGATGACTTTAGACAAAGACTATCCACCTTTTGGAGAGTCCAGACACCAGAGATGACTGAGCTGAAGCAGCTGAGTCAGGAGGACAGACCAGAACTCTCTGTGTGCTGCTAGCTTTAAAAGCAGACTATATTAGTCTACGTCTATATTTGTGAGTCAGATGAAATGGCTCACATACTTTCTCTTGCCACTGTACGTGATCCAGTTTAGCTAAAAAAGATGCTGGATGAGACTCTGGGTTGTACTTCTTCTGGTACCTTTGCTATTTCAGTTCAAGCGCTGGATGAATCTCAGTAAAGCTGATTTATAAACCAGAACATGGGTTGCATTCAAAAACATTTGCATTTTATCCCAGTTGATCAAATGACAGTTTCTGAGGAAAACCTAACAGCCCTGATGCGTCGTGTTCTTTGTCCTGGTCTGCAGCCATAAACATGCCACTGTGGAGGGAGGGAGGGAGAGGGGTTTCCCTTCCCCGGCTCACGCTCTCGGTCTTAGTGGGCCGAGCAGCTGCCGGGTCTTCCTGACTTGGCTCCCAGTATTTCCTCTTTAACGTAACACTCCCCCATGTCCTCCTGTCCTCACAACTCTTCACCAGACTAAAGGTGGAGTGTCAACCTGTAACACGACTTCTTTTTTCATTCCAATGAAGATCTCTTTTTGCAAACCCTGTAGACTCCGTGGTCCCTGTAGTGCTGCCAAGATGACAGATCCAAACGCTGTGCTGCATAACAGGGCTTTCCTGGACTAAGAGCAGGAAGCTTGCTGACCAGGTAATAGGAAGTGTTTTCTTTTGTATTCTTTTGAAGTACTTTAGTTAATGAACATATGTTTCCCATCTGTAAAGGATTACAAACATAGGTGACTAAAATGACTATTCAAGACCTCATCAAACCCCAGTTTGTTCTTCACAAACTAATCAGATGCCTCCTTGAGCTGTTCTGTTTCTCTCAAAGCTTAAAGACACTGAGGAAGTTGCTGAAGACTTCCAAGTGTGTCTGCAGACAGTGAGTGAAGTATGTCGTCATATTTTTCACACGACTCACAGACTACAGTTGAGCTCAGCTTCCAGTAAGTGCATGTTTCTGGTGTTGCATAAAGCACAGTAGTATTCTGTAACCTCCACTCGCTGTTCATACAAACACTGAGTGAACATCTCCACAAGTCATGTGATCTGTGCAAACAGGAAGAAAAGGCATCATGATCTTATCTGTCCCAGGACTCTACATTGCTGGCATTCTTCTTCTTTTCTTTTTTTTTCATCCCACGCCTATAAAAAAGAAGCTATAAAAATAACCAACAGGCCTTTCATTAAAAATAAAAAAAACTCTGAAGGTTGACTGCTGACACAGACAGCATGTTGTTCTGCTATGCATCACATAAACAAAAGTCTCTACAATAACGTAACATGCCGTATAAACATCTGTACGTCTATTAAACATAGCAGCAATGTCTCCGATGTAACAGGACTGTAGAATTAAACCAGACAGAAATGAGAGAAAACTAGAGGAAAAGCTCCCAAGCATTACATTTGACTGAACCGATGGCATAAATCTGGTCTACACAGCTCAGCAGACTTCCAGGTGCTTCTCTTACTTCAAGATTCTGCTACAGCAGCTATTTGAGCAATAAGTGCCCGTCCTGCTTCCTGTCTCTCACACTGTTTAGCCAACCCAAAGCCGTCAACCACATCCTGCATTATCAGTGAAACACAGATATCACACACATGAAGCTGAATTTCCTCCTGTCATGTGGACACAGGCTTTTCTATGTGAAAACCTGTTTGTCTTTGTCAGTATCTAAGTGAAGTTTGCTCATGTGCAGGTTCAGCCCAGCCCCCCTCTGAGCTGGGATGCATTCCAGCTTGTTGGGAATTCTTCACATTCCTCACACTCATCTTTAATTGAGGTCTGGCTCATTGTCTCAATCAGAAACAACACGTCAAGGATGCTGAGCGCTACTGGAGGGTCCTGGTGAAACGAGCATATGACTCACGTTGGTTTGTGGTGGAGCTACACCAACAATAGTAGGTCAGGGCTGCACTTTCATCTCCATGCAACTGAAATAATGAGATTAAAATAATTGTTTAGGGTCTACACATCTGCAGCAGATTTCCTCAGCATCCTGAGAGCTCGCCTTCCTTTTTCTTTTTGTCAGGAATTCAGATAACTCAACCATCCGAATATGTAATTTGAAAGGTATAATCATTGGTAACCCAGTTTCCATCAGATTTTCAGGTCACTGCAGATCCACCTTGATTAGCTGTATTTAAGCTTCTGGCTCTGGAGATCCTGGACTGAGCTCATGAAGGAGGAAGTCTGAGAAGCATGCGGTTTTCTGGGAAGCACGGACAATGAGGTGAAAAGCTGTTCCTTGACACAACCCCATCCTGACAGTGTCTAGAGACATGCAATTAGATGGCTTCATCCCTTCCCATTCCTACCATCATCCTTTCCTAGACAGTGATTTACTCTCCTGCTAGATGCTTCCTTTGCTGAAGAGACTTACTGACAGCATCTGGCTTCAAACAGGTGAGAGAGAGAAATCCACTTTATGTTTGAGTTTAGACGATCTGAGAGCAGCCACATGGTGTTTGTTTTCTCATTTAGGTTTTGCAATGTCTGACTCATGAGACTGAAACCAGAAGGCTTTATATCTGATCCTTAACTCCTACGATCTCATAACACTGTCCTTGTTGTAATGTTGCTACGGCAACTGGAAATAATTACAGACTCTTGCATCCATTCATGCCACTGTTGGAAACATCTGATCACATCCAGCACGTCCACAGAGCCTGGATCCATTCGGCCCGAGACCGTTCAGGATGCTCGGGCTGTTTTCATGCATCAGGATGTGCTGACTGGATTCATGTTAAATTAATCAGCTTTAATGTCAGGTTCCTACATTATATTGATTGTTCCCACTTGGTGGTGGAGCAACTTTAGCTGACAACAACTGATGGAACTAAATAATCAAATAGTTGTCAATTATCAAATTAATCGAAAAGTTGAACCATTTTTTGCCATTTTATAGACTAAACAACTATTTTATTAATTGAGAAAGTAAAACAAATGCAGTCCCATCTTGCAGATATTTAGATGATCTTTTACAGCGTTAAAACTAATGACTCATTTACACTTTCAGCAACATCAGTCACAGATCCACCTGATAAATCCAGTTAAATCTTCACTGTCATTTAGCTCTGCTTTGGCTTTTTATCTAATGAATGTTGTGGTTTGTTTACTGGCAAGTCACACGCACCGGACAGGTAATATACAGGATTTGTTCGAGCTCTTGTGTTAAAAACAGCTCAGCTATGGAGTCAAAGTAAATTTAAATGTGTTCAAAATATAGCCAAAAATAAAAAGGAGCTCAAAAGCTTAGTTTGCAAACCTGGCCGAGGGTTCATCTAGCAAGCAAAAATTCTTACTATAAATAAAAATGTATGCATATTAGTGGTGCTCAAGCAGCCATGAGTTTCTGTGGCAGTCACACCTCAAGTCGCTCTGTTGGCTTGTGTAATAAACAGATTAGTTAGTCAGCACAAGCAGGTATAAGTTTACAACTTAATTGCTGCAACACTTTGCCTCTTTGTCTGCTGTGTACAATATTACTAGATCCACGACATCCGTGGAATTCAGTTTTTAAACAGAAAGGCAAAAAAAACTGTAGAAAAACATCCACATGAGTGAAATTAGTGTGTACAAGTAACTCTACATGCACTGCCTACATTAAGAAGCAATGTGTCTAACTGTCCTCACACACCATTATCACAGCTCCTTTGAAAGGTATAGCAGCACATTTATCTATGATGACTCGCTCTTACACGCAGGTCTGTTTAATGCCCATTACATAACAAAACACACAGCTGGCAGTGATGTGTTGCAGTAGGCTGAGATCTGTTCATGACAGCATTTGTGAACTTTTATCCAGTTTGGTAGAAAAGACCTTCTGTCAGACATAAACATAATGAACATGTCTCTCTACCGGCAGTCTGGATGGTGTAGACATATAAATAAGGGACACGGTGGGGTACAGACGTGTAGCTGAGAGCCAACAGAATGAGGTGAACCAGCTTGAAATGCTCATAGACCAGAAAACCTAATAAATAAAATGCAGGCCAGTGGTAGGCAACCCCTCTAAATGAAACATTCCTTTGCTGACGCCAAAGTAATTGACCAAATTTATCGCCCAACAACTGCCAGGGGCTCAGGGCTTGACCGGGCCGACGGAGTGAGCAACACACAGGAACCACGTCGGCCTTAATTTAGACTGTTTCCCTTCTTTTCCTCACGAGCCACAATATCTGACAGGCCCCTCACATCTCCCTGTTTCCTCGGTAGGGAACATGCCTTGTAATGGTGTGGATTTCAGGATAAAGTCTGAGGAAACAACATTGTCATTTCCTGACTTGTTGCCATGATAACTGCACTGTGGTTTTGAGGACCACCATTGTGGCTGCATCGTTTTGGATTCTAAAAATACCTAAAACCACTCTTGCATCTGGTCAAGGGGGGGCATGTAATATAAAAAGAAGTTAGCAAATTCATAATTAATAGGTCCCAAGACATTTTAATTGCTGTGTGGGTAGAAAAAACATGACAGGGACCAACAAGATCTGACAATGCATGAGCGTTTTCCACAGCACATCAAGAGCAAGTCAAAATTAGAACCACGGTGTCTCTGCCAAGGAGATTATATCGTTGGTTGAGTTGGTTTGTTGGCAAGTTAACAATTCAGGGTAAAATATACAGTTCTCCGTTGTAGGTCATGAGTCAAAAAACAAACAATTAGTTTTAGGCAGAGATGCATCATCAGGGCTTCGAAACACACGGAGATGTTTCAGCAGCTTCCTCTTGTGTCAGGACATTACTCACAGCATCTGACCAATCAGATCTGTTGATGCTGCCGAGTTTGTATGTGTGGAAAAAAACACCTAAAAAGACATTTTTGCAGCCAAAGCATGATACAGACAGAACTAAAAATACATGTTTCCTCATTTCTTCAGTCACAGCAATAAAAATATAACATACACCTCAACATTAGGGGGTCACTGCTGTTGTTAACAGCTATCAAAATGAGTTATTGTAGAAGGGAAATAACTGAGAGTAGGAGTGAGTTCATAAACCTGATAAACACACCAGATCACATGGAAATAACACAGATGACACGTAACTGAGGTGGATCCTGAATTTAGTGACCTCACATTAGCAGATCACTGACAGCTGATAGACATGTAGGATTATGGATCTTCGTGAATGAATGAATGAATGAATGACTGAATGAATGAATGAATGAATGAATGAATGATCACCGTAGTAACTGGCCCATAAAGCCTTTCAGTCCTTCTGCTGTATAAATGTGCTGTTATCTGTTTAAGATGCAAATTATGAGCAGTGCCAGAATCTGTGCCACATACTGTCCGGTTCTGGTAAACCTGTCAGTGAAAGCTTAGAGGTGAGTCTACTTCAGAGACAATCAGTGTCGGTGCAGCTGTTCTGGGATCAGGTTAAAGCCTGGTGCTGTACCTGCCCCACACACAGCAGTGCCTACGTCGGGCAGGGCAGGCAGCTCGGAGGAGGCAGGGCATATTTCAAGGGGAAAAGGGCGTCACTGCCCTTTGCCCCGAGTCAAAATAACTTCAGGAAAGTTTATTAGCACGCACACACATTCTCTGCCATTAAAACACACCAGACAGAGCTAGCTGCTAAGTTAGCTTTCAGTGAGGTAACTCGGTGCGGGACAAAGCGACAGGTAGCCGACGAACCCCGCCGAACTGAGCCCGAGTCCACAACACATCATTTGACAAAAGGAGCTGAAGTTACTCACCCGGACCAGGTTGCTAACAGCCGCCTGCACGGCGGCCACCGGCGCCGACAGATCCGGGATTCCTTTCCCGTCCACTTCACCTTCTTCGTGCATGATGACCAGATGGGATATCTGCTGAGCCACCGGCTCCAGGATACTTTCTATCGTCTTCGTGTGAAAAACCGGCATGGTGACAACTTTCAGCTCACTCTCCAAGTCAGAACCCTACCAGCTACGGCAGCTTTCTCCCGAACTCCAGCTACAAACGCCTAAAACAATCCCAGCAGCCTTGTTCTCTTCTTGTCTTTTATCCAGGACGCCTCTCCTCCGCGGTGAAACCTACAAACTACTGCCCCACAACCATCAGCGAGAAAAACTCCCAGAGTGAGCGCGAGCAACCCAGACGTCAACGGACGTTCTCCGCCTTCTGGCCAATCAGCGGAGGCGAGGACACCGTTCCTGGCCTCGGATTGGTCGGCCGCGGTGCCGCTCCGGTTTAGCACCGCCCTCTTCCACACAGGCGAGTTCGCTCGAGATCCGAGTGCTCCCTAAATTACGTAATAGATCCTCATGTCCTAAAAAGGGAAATATGTGTCTGGAGTGGGAGCGGAGCGGGATTCCAGCTCTGTGTGCTACCCAGTCACACCAGCTCTGCTTCTGGCCCTCCAGCACCGAGATCCGAGCTGGGATTCACAGGAGATCAGATTGCAGACTACTGTGAAAACAAACAGGATAGTAGGAGACATTCTTAGAAACTAAGCCTCAAAAATACACACAAACTAAATACTACTTTAGTAATCCTCCTGTTGCAGTCTCTCTGTGAGCAGTTCAGCTGGGATGAACAGCACGTTCCTGATGTCAGTGAGCCCAGATCATCAGATGAATACCTGTCCACTGATCACGAACAGCACCAGGCATACTAAACTGTTTACAAGCCATCGTGGTACATTTTTTCAATTCCTTCTCGGTTTCAGCCTCCCATCCTGAAATAACAATATTTTGAGGATCGAAAACCAACTGCCAAGCAAACCAGCTAAGGAATTCCCACAGAATCCCAAGAGGGGCTACAAGGCAGCGGTCCATTGCCTAAAAAGGAAGAGTCCAAACAGAAAGAATCAAGGAAGTTGCTCCATTTGAACCCTTGAGTAAACATACAAGCGCTTGATATGCGTTCCTTTTACGTAAGGGGTTGTTATAGCGAATGTCAACGAAGAGCTCAGGATATCAGTGTTATCTTGGCTTTGTCCTGACTGGACCATACTATAGTATACCACACTATACTATACTGTACTATATTATACTATACTACACAGCACTATACTATACTGTACTACACTATGCTATACCATACTATAGTTTACTACACTATACTATATTACACAACACTATACCACACTACACTACACTATACTATACTAAACTACACTATACTATACTTTACTACACTATGCCATACAAGCACCAAATATATTTCACCCTGCATCCCCCAGAAATCAGATAAGAGCACGTTCTAGTAGGATCCATCCTGAACATAGACATCAAAGATGGCCTTTTGTTTCTTTGGCTCTCCAGCTACTGGCAAGGCCATCCTGTGTGTCCATGCTGGAATGTACAAGGCCGCTCAGGATGGGTGGTCTGCACCTTCTCCTGCTGTCCAACTCCTCAGCTGATAAGAAGATCTGACAGGTTCCTGCTGCTGCGTGGATGTGGGATAATGTCCTAACATAGCAGCGCAAACAGCATGTGCAGTCAAGGTCACACATGGAGAGCACAGACCACAACAAGATGGGCGATCTTGTTTCCTGGATGCTTTACATGAACAACTGAAAGGATTGTAATTGTTATTTGCTATGAAAATGAGTGGACAGGAGTTTTTTAATGCTGTAAGATGCTGGATGCTTTTAAAAAGAAAAGTCTCTACAAGCCGTGAACGCCATCCTCTGGTTCAAGGACGTAAATGCAGTGAGTGGAATGAAAATGAGGGTAACTTTTAAAGCTAGGTTAGTTAGTTTAATATGTAACATTAAGGGCACAATGATTGTTTTTTTAAATAAAATCTGTTCTGTCTGAGGGTCACTTCCACAGTTGGGCAGCAAACTCTACACACATCATACTTGGGCTCAATAAAAAGAATTAAAGCAACAATTTGTGTCAGTCTTTTTGAATTATGACAACTGCTCATGAAATTATGCTCAGTCAACAAACTAAGGAGGATTAGCTTTTCCTCCACAACAAGCTGTATTTTTAATTACCAGTCTTCACTGTCTAAAGTTGTCCAGGCATGTCAAGATAGAAGAGGGGACCTGAAATTACGTTATCAAGTCAGTTTCATTTAGTTACCTCAACTTGAATTTAGTGCTAAATCAACTCATGCAGAAATTTGCATTTAAATTAGGCACAACTTTAAGTTGATGCAATGACCAACATGATTATGTCAACTCAACCCATCAAAACAAAGTCTGCCACTTCACAGGTTTATGTAAATCAGACAATTAGGGTTTGTTTTTTTAACCATACCTTCATGCATTTAATTAAGTGGTGGGAACAAGTCTCTTTAATTAGTTTTGAGAGTCCAGTTTAAAGCCCATCCAAAAGAAAACACGAGCTTTTCTTCAATACTGACGCTAAGTTCTGTTGGGTTACATCGTGTGCTTCCCCTTTATCATTTAGTGCTGTCTCAGATGTGTGGAGTTTGACAACAAGACTCTGATTTAAGTCCTCAGTTTTCTGACAAAGTTGTGGAAGGCTGTGGAAGAATCACAGTATTGGCTTAACATTAAAAAAAATCAACTGTCACTTGAAGTCAGAACAGGAAGCTCAACATCCTGTGTTCTGTGCACACACCCAGCTGTAACTCTGCTGTTTTTAAGAGGCTTGTTTCACAGAAAACAGAATTCTGAAGCATGTTAACTAGCACGCCTTTTACTAAATAAATATGTGCATTTTATAGCCAACAATATGAAACAACACTGCAGGAGAGAAAACCTCAAAAGTGCCTTTTATGTTTTATGTTTTCGCTCATTGTGGATTCGAGTCTCAGTAAGTATA
>NW_007577876.1:323549-345449 GCF_000690725.1 Stegastes partitus | reverse complement strand
CTGTTTTGGAGATACCAGGGATTTGCACTCTTTCTGAGAGCAAGTCTAGAAAATGAGCATTAATTTCATGTGTCTGCATGAGGTAAGGACTTCGCCTCACTTAGCAGGAAGTCTGCAAGCAAGATAGAAAAACAAAGACTTGTTTTTTTGTCTGAAGTTCAAAAACAAACTTTTTGAGGAGATGCAGGGCTGGTCTGATTCTAATAATAAAAACCAGAGGCCATTTGGTCCAAAATGTTTGAAAGTACAGACTCATAATAGAGAATAAATTAATTCACGATATTTAAAGCTACAGTGATTATGTGTAAAAAGAAGTCCTTTCCCAACTTGTTTCAAGCAGGGGGAGGTTGTGTAAATTTAACTTTAAGTAAGGCTCAGAACAAATCCATCACTATGTAGCTGGGTATCTTTTTGTTTGTTAACCACTGCTATTTTTAAACCGGGCAAAGCTTTTGAGCTCAAGAACAAAAGACCGAATCATAAGAAAAGAACTATTCTTGTAATGAGCAACAACGAGAAAAGATTGGAAGATTTAAGAAACCTGCTTTTCATATCTGCTTTTCATAAAAAATGTACCAGACATACCTGCCTCAGAGCACTAATGTCTGTTTTGAACTGAACATTGTCAAGGAATAGAAGAATATTTATTATGTAGTCAGATCAATAAAAAAACAGTCAGTTATCAACATTTGGAACGATTTTTTTCATTGATTGGAAACAGATCAAGGTTTTGCTGCAACACATCTGGAAGTCGTGGGTTGTGATGGAAAGTCATGTTTTTGATTTGATTTGCAAAAACAAGTCTCAGCCTGAAAATGGGATCTTAATTAATGTTTTTAGTTTTGTTGCTGGTAGCAACCACTACTGGCAAAGTTCGACGACACAGTTACATTATAAGCAGCCACACTTTAGCTGACCTTTTGCATCCAACCTTTAATGAGATCTGCCGCCAAGTAAATGTTAACAAGCGCCTATTATCCACTCTCCAGAGGCCATCGTTTGAATACCATCTGTACGAGATGCTGGTCCACCTCAGGTTGGATTGCAGGAGCTTAAACTCCTGACTTCTCTTCCAATGTCATCATCACCGTCGTCTGTCCAGCATTTTTGTTCTCAGCTGTCCTTTACATCCAATGCTAACATTAAATCTATGCATTATAACACCCTAAAGTATGAAGGTGAAGGCTACCTGCTGAACCCCAGCGTGTCAGGTTTGCAGGTGTGTGTGTTAATATTCAGAGACAAGCTGTGCCTGAACTGTGCATCTACACAGAACATACGGTAGCTAATGAAATGTGTGGAGGTGACACACTTTGTGATATGTTTAAGGACCACATGAGGGCACTAAAGTCTGCAAATAGAGCAGTAGCTGTAAAGCACGTCACAGGGAAGGCTGCACATTTTCACACACTGATGGAATTTTCTAGTTTTGAAATGTAAAAATGTTTAAAGATGTGTCTTATTTACATGGATGTGTATGGACTCGCTGCTGAATAAAGGCTCCAGGCAGGTGCTTGCACTTCAAAACCTGGTGTTGTCACTCAGTCACCTTATATTTTTGGCTACTGCAGTCGGGTGTTTGTGATTTTTAGCAGTGCAAGAGGCTAATTTTTCTGTTTTGGTCAGTTGGTTTTTGCCGTGCATGTGTAACAACAACGTAGCTTTTTATATGTGAAATATCAAACAGCAAAATCATACATACAGTATGATAATTAGAATATGTTTGATAATAAGGGATCCAAGAAGGTTAAAGAGCACTGAGTGTGTGGCCATCTCTCTGATTTAGTGTATTGTGTCATCAGCTGGAGAGACTCAGCAAGAAAGCACTGCTTGAGGTGTCTGACTCAGTCCCATTGTCATGTCCTGTGACAACAGCGGCATCAAAACTGTGCAGAGGACTCACAGAAACTCTGCTTATACCACTCTCATGGAAATTTAATAGCCCATCAGTTCTAGCATTTTCAGTTAAAAAACCCAAAACCACAGGAGCGCTTTCTTCAATGCGTGACTTGTTTTGCGGTTGCATCTGTCGGTTAAACAGTGAGATGGAGAGGAGGCATCTTCTGAGAGGAGAAGGTTTGCTATGTGGAGTTCACACTTGAAGATATTGTATGTTTCATATAAAAATCTGACATGCTGCTCTTTTGGCTTCACAGCTGCCACAAATGGAAAAATCCTGCTCGATGTCGCAGACATAGTGTGTATCTTGTGTTTCTTATGATCAGTGGAAACAGGATCTTTTAAAATAAATATTCTGTGCATATAAAAACTGCATCTGAAACTTTCAGATGAATCACTTCCAACAAGCACAAAGCATTACATACGAAGCACAACACCTATTAATAACCATTATGTAACGTAACCTGAAATCCTCTGAGCAGTAAAGGTAGCTGACACATACGTACATTTCTCAGCAGACAGGTGATATCACGTTACAGACAATATGTTATCTGTGCTGGCTGCAGTTAGAGGCTTCGACATGTTGTTTCTATGAGGCGTCTCTGTTTTAGCCATGTTTTGGGGAAACCAGGAAGCAAAACTCTTGAATTTGACATGATACCTAGAATTTGCCTGAATGTGATGAGATGCTTTTATTTGTGCAGAATCTAATTTGCAAGATTTCACAAAATAAGGGCTTTTCTGTTCAGCTGTTTTATCCATAAACTGATTTTCCAGAAATATTAGGATGCTATATCACAATATAGTCCATCTATAATGTGCCTTAAAAGCAGCTGAAGCACTTTTGAGTTTTCCCTGCAAGCAACAATATCCAAATATAATTATGTCAACAGATTATGTGAAAAACAACATGTCTGCATCCCTAAAGCCAGAACAAAATCACCCTTTACTAGTTATTTGCCGTAAAGCAGGATAAAAGCATTAACTTGAGGCAAACTATAAGCAAAACCTACATAAAACTCCCTCTGAAGTGTCATATCCAAGCATCAATCTTTATAATTCACCAGAATAATTAGCAGCTCTTCTCCGACTGGTAGAGAAGGAAGTTAGAGTGGAGGTGATCCTTACACACCCTTTACCTGTTTTGTTAGACCTTCTGCTGTTGCTGTTGTTTTTGCAGGTGGTATTTTAATAGGAGCTTCTCACAGCTATCGTTTTGACACCATGGCAGGGGAAAGTGTAATTAATGATATTTATAGCAGCTGCATACTGTTGAGGTGTGCCAGTTCCAGGACCTCCGTCTTATGAATCCAGGCTCGTCGATGTGGCTCACTGTGACTCTCAAAGCTGCACTAAAAATATATTTTTTTACAATAACAATGGGTCAAATGGCAAATGGCGAGCAGACAAAAGCTGGCGTTGCGCTGGTGAACATATGTGGAGCATTGAGCAGCTATTTCCCTCGTGGTTTGGTGGAGTGAACAGAGTTGAAAGAGGAGGGAATATTGGACTTAGATTTGTTGTGCCGACAGAAACACAACTCCAAATGAATGTCTGCTGGATGTGAAAACAGGCGACCGTTTAGTTTGTGTTTGCCATTTAAACTATATAATACGTCAGTACTATGTTTACAGAGAAACAGTAATACTGCTCCTGTTAGACACACCTGGTGTTTGTCCGGCTATAACAAGCCAAACTGCAGCGAGGAGGAATTCTGTGAACCAGAAAGGTGCTGCTGAATCACCAGTTTGGGTACAAAAATGCTCACTTGTTATTTCAGACGTGGTGCAGAAATTGGTTGCGATCGGTTTCATTGCCACGCTGACCCATCCTCCGATAGAGCAGAATGTCACTAACAAAACCTGAACTCTCTCTTTAAAAGTTCGCCAGTTTGGTGAAGGTCACAGCTTGACTGACCACAGATGTTGGAATCATTCCCAACTGGAACCGTTCCAGGCAGATCGTGAAAATATACACATCCTGACTTTGATAGATGTGTAAGAAAACTACATCTCAGTCAGTCTTTATCTGTACCTGGCTGCTGTAGATGTCTCCAATTTGGTCATCTCAGACTCAAAAGTTAGTGCACAAAACAATGCCAGCTGTTTCTTATGAATTACAGGAATGCTGTACAGAAATCTCAGTAGTAAAAATGTTCATTACTTTTCATCCAAGCAAACTTTCCTTTCTCTCCTTTCACCATTTCTATCTTTATCATTCAGCGGATGTGAGACGTTAGATTGTGCTCTCCTCCTCTGTGCTCTATATATCCTCCTCCTTCACGTCTTCCTTGGCTTTACACATCTGCCAGCAGGAAAGTGCCCTCCTCAGCCCTGACTCAGATGGTTAGCGAGTGCATGTTGCTCACTCTCTCCTCCCCTTGCTTCTTTTCTTTTTTTTTTTCCTCTCGAGCTGTCTTACTCTCTCCCTCCTCCTCCTCCTCCTCCTCCTCTCCTCTCTCTCCTCACTCTCTCAATCTCTCTCTCCTTTTGATCACTTTGGTCCCTTTGCTCCACTCCCTCTCTCTTTACTCCTACACAGCTCTGTCACTCACTCACACACTCATACCAGCTCTCCCTGGGCACCATCTCCACCATCGGAGATCCTTAATCGAGTCTGCGTTTTGCCAGGTGGACGCACTCCCCACAGTCACCATTTCCACCCCGGAGAGTTCCACGCTGGCAGCGCAGCCCCTTCCCCGGCTGAGCATCGGGCGGAAGACCCTGGTGGCAGCTGCTGTGGGGGTCATGCTGGTCCTCGTCCTGGTGGTCCTCATCCCTGTGCTGGTCAGCTCCGTTGGCACAGGCGGCTCGGACGACAGCGGGAGCCACTTTGAGATGCTGGGTACCTGCCGCATGGTTTGCGACCCCTTCCCCAGCACGGGCACCACGGGCGCAGGTGTGCACGCCGGCACCGACACAGCGACCATGGGCCTGCAGGTGGACAACGATTCAGACCTGAGTGATCACAGCATCGGCCCACCGCTGCCCACGTACAGCGCTCACGGCCCACAAGGCAAACCGGGACGCCCGGGCAAGCCCGGACCCCCGGGACCACCTGGAGAGCCTGGCCCCCCAGGACCTAAGGGACCACCTGGAGACAGTGTGGACATCGTACGGACGGGGATTCTCGGTTTAGGGGGTAAGGGGGCAGTTAGCACAACTACTTACAACACCACTCCTCGGGTGGCGTTTTACGCAGGACTACGAAACCCTCAAGAAGGTTACGATATACTACGGTTCGACGACGTGGTGACTAACATTGGTGGTAACTATGAGGGCGCGACGGGCAAGTTCACCTGTAAGATCCCTGGCACCTACTTTTTCATCTACAACGTGCTGATGAGGGGAGGAGACGGCACCAGCATGTGGGCTGACCTGATAAAAAACGGTCTGGTGGGTAACACTTTTAATACACCTTTAATTCTTAATGTTTAAAGACACAATGGAATGAATCTAAGAAATGATAAAAGAACAAAATACAAGCAGATGAAAATGATCTGTTTAAGACATTATGAATCCTGAATCACACACTGGGATGAACCCACATCAGGATGCTCAGGGAGCAGCGTAAGCCGTGTAGTGCTTGTCTAAATTGAGTAGTCATGCATTCATGTGTGTCGTGATTTTTAGCGCTGACCTGGTCCAGTGCTGTAGTTCAGCGTAATGACAATGCACAGTGGCACGCTGCCAGACAGTGTATCTGTGCATATTACACATCCGATGATGTACACGTTGAAGTGAGTGGAAGGAGAGCAGCGCTATCTCCACTCTGCACACATCCAAACACAGCCTGGGGTAGTGGCTAGTTCAAAGCTGGTGCCCTTTGAAATACAACAAACTTCATGGAACCGTGATGTGCTGGTATGTGTTATCAGACCGCCTGTCAGGCCAAAGCGTTTCAATATCAAATCGTGATATTTGCTATATTCATGGATCATTTTGTAATGTCTTTAAGGCCCCAGGTGATGACACTGATCAAACACCATGTAAATCTGAGCTCCAGCACTTTTCTGCAAACATCTCAGCCAGACTGCAACAGGCTGCACAGAGGGTGGACACAATAACAGAAACACCTGGATAACATAATGCAATCCAGTACAACACATGCCGTATTTGTGACTCTAACACAAATCTATTCTGTAAAGACTGTTTGATAGAACTGTAAGTTGTACGTATTTGGTCTTACGAGGACAGCATATGGTGTGCACAGGATACACTACACTAAACACATTTAGCTGTCATACTGGATTCATCACACTGAAAGGTGTTTCGCTAATTTTATCCCTGAGGAACTAAATGCCTACGCTGCAAAACCAAGACAGCAAAACCACATCTAAGACCATCTTGTGGACACAGTTTCCACACAAACAGACATTTTGAGTTTCACAGATGTAGCTGCTACATGAGACAGGCTCTGGTTTGTTGCCCGCGTCCCAACATGTGTTGTTATTGTGAACCTGATGGCGTGCCTGTTTGTAGATACGCGTCGTCTACAGTGATGGGCAAAGATTTTAAGGTGCAGGAGTTCAACAGAAGGACAGCACTCCTTAACAAACATACTTTTCACTCCTTCTCATAGAAAGTAGATTTATCCGCTCATACTTTATCTTTAAATGAAACGTATCGTGACTTAAAGGCCTTGAGGCCAAATTCGTCCAACTGACTAAAAGGCTATTCTTCAAAACGTCGCTGCTCTCTTCAGAAGGGAGAAATAAAGTCTCACACGTTTTACAGATAAACCGTAACCTGTGAACAGCTCGTCATCAACTGAAGCTTTATGAAAAAAGTCAGGCATGAATTAATCCACAGATCTAAATATAGATTTATATAAAGGTATTCTCTAACCATTACAACACACAAACACAGTTTCTGTTTAAATGCATTGTGATTAATCAGGATCGAAGTGATGAGTAAACTTGGCTTCTGGTACACAAACTACGACTGCTGAATAAATTAGTTTCAATAAAATAAAACTTACCTTTTTAAAAAACTTAAAATGGACACTTACACACACGAAAAAGGAAGGAGACAGAGAAATTAGTGGTGCCGAGAATGACACGATGACTTGATTGCTCATTGAACTGGACCTTGACAGGCCTTTTCATATTACAATATAATTATTATGCTGTATTTATTTGGTACACGGGGGCACTCCAGCCACAGAGGGAAAACTAATGTCAGGCCACTTTAGCCACTTTTAGCCACTTTGCTAAGTAGGATCCTAAATGACTGTAAATTAAATTGTCAGTCAGTGTTTATATGCCAGCCGTGGACACTGTGCTGCTGGACTAGAACAGAATGTGGAACGGGGGGAGAGTTTCAGCTGCATTGCTCTCAGAAATCTATCATCTGTCACTTAACCTTTCTTCTCAGACACCCAGACCTCTTGACACACACTTTTGTATTGCACCGGCACCAACAACAACTCCTCATTCTTATTTCGCTGCAGCTTCAAACTTGTCTCCAGAATCCGGCTGAAGCGAGGATTGCATTTTCATGCGTGGTCCGGTGAAGTTGGAGCGTGACAGCCAACCTGGCAACCCAGATCATCGCACATTAGCTCACAGCTTCGAAGGGAAATGCCCTTCAGTAGCAAAGTGTACACGCAAAGGGAACTTTCACTTTGTACGTGTAAAGCGATCCGGGTGTGATGCTCCACATCTAACACCCTCCGTAATTACCCCGTGTTGACACAATGACGCTTACATTCAGGGAAAACATGACATTTTCGGCGCTCCACCCAGAGAAAGGTGGATGTGAGAGTAGAAAACACGAGGCAGAGGGATAATGTGCTCTCCCATCTTTCCTCAGAGGCAGACTGACTCAAGCCTGACCCTTTCCATTGAGTCATGAGAGAAAAACAAGATATTCACCACAGGGGACACGCTTACACAAACTTCCAAATTCAGTCCACACTTCTTTTGTTAAAATAAGATGTTTTTGAGCCACATTGCAGATCAGTGTGGTCACATGTCAGGCAGTGAAACAGCATTTGTTTCAGCATCATCAGGTTGTATCATCTTGTTATTGATAATAATAACAATAATAGTTCAATTAACTTGCATTTTATGATGATACATGCATTAATTTTTCTAATATTTGTTGGTTAAGTAAAGCATTCTAACAGTTCTTCGTTGTAAATCTTTTCTTCAGAGTCCATGTTCTTACCCTCCTCTCTGCTCGGCTGTGTGTGCGTGTCATATTCCAGGTCAGGGCCAGCGCCATCGCCCAGGACCAGGACCAGAGTTATGACTACGCCAGCAACAGTGTCATACTTCATTTGGATGCAGGCGATGAGGTTTTCATAAAATTGGATGGGGGCAAAGCTCACGGAGGCAACAGCAACAAATACAGCACCTTTTCAGGGTTCATCCTCTATGCTGACTGAAGGCTGGACAGGACATGGGCTCAGAGGTGAAGAGGTCCCAGCCAGCAGACTTTCACTTTCTGACTTTCACTTGGCTCTTGCAGTGAGGTTTAAGTTGCCCACAGCTACTGATCCACAGTCAAATTGTTAAAGATCCTCCCTAATACGGTGATTCAGACTGTGGTTCTGTGGTTATCGGTAACTGCCTCCTCATCCATACGTTCCGCTGTATGCAGGATGCCTATGCTGCTATTCTGATGGACACACGCAACGTACCAGTGTCACTCACTGCCATGTGTCATGCCGAGGTGCAGTAACAATTTTGACAGTGCAAAAGCCTCACCATCATTTTTTGAGCTGTCATTTCTAATTTAAGTCCGGAAATCCCGACTGCGGTGTTTGTAAATGTGCTGTTTAGATTTATGTTGAGATGTTTCTCTCATGCTGTCTGTATGATGTTGTGCATCAGTGACTGAGGAATTATATTTTGTCACAAGAAAGGCTAATTTGTCCGGACGCCAAAATGAGATTATGATGTTTGAATGGTGTCACAAAATGTAACGTGTCTCAGTTTGGAAAATCATGTCACACCAGCCCATTATATTGTTAGTGTATAAACTGTAAATTTGATATTGAATCTTGATGTCAGAACACAGTCAGAGTGGTGCACACACCGTACATCCTATTGGTGTCCATGGAGATAATATAACTGTTGATAGGTAGTTGTACAATTCCATCATGTAATGGTTAACGTGCTCATTTGTAAAGATCTATTTATTTAATTTGTGCATGCAACACCTGTTGAAATGTTCTGTGTGTTTCCACAAATGATAAATAGTGATTTTAAACCAAGCTTAAAAAGCTGCTTGTGGGCTTAGGGAGCATTTGTTGCGTTTACTTTTAATGTCCATGATTTTTCATTAAAAACTTGTGGTTTTTTTTGCATTTCCTCACATATTACGCGGTTAATGTCGCTCACCTCATCTAGTTCTTGATCAGCTGTTCTCTCATTTTCCAGCGAAAACCGGCCTTTAGTCATCCAAATGTTACACACAAGAGAGCCACACAGCGAGAGGCAATCAGCGCAGAGATGATCACACAGCTGTGTTAAATGTCAAATGAAGCGGGAGATGATTGTGTTTCACAATCAAAGGAGCGATGTGGTTTTTTTTTCCTCTTAATGGCCGTGGAGACGCTGAGATATCGAAGGAGAAAAGTCAGGCGACGGGTGTTAGAACATATCATGACAGAGCTTAGATCAGTGCCGCAAAGTAATCCAGGGCAAATGGGCTCCGCTGTGACTGCGACAAGTGTCAGGGACACGGAGATAGCCTCCAGGCCTGAACTGTAATAACCAGTGGATTTTTTTTTCTGTTTCCTTAACGGTCACTTTGATATTATCAAAATCTTTGAACACAATTCACCTCTGACTTGGGCCACAAAACTGTCCTATTTAGTTTGAAACACAAAGTTAAGAGTGTCGAAGTTATGAGGATGCAAGTATGGAAAACATCACCAGATCTACCTTTAGCTACTACAGCTAATACAAGCAAATGTCACTAAAGTGTTATCTCTCGCCAAAACGCCACGTTAGCCCAATTAAATCTTGCATTTAGTTGTGAGCTGTGAATTGGTACGATGGTGTAAATCTGAATCAAGTGACAGAAAGAGGTTAGGCTGCCACGCTGCGTAGTGTGAGAGCATCCTGTTGTCCGTTTAACTGCTGCATCCGGTAAAAGCCAGGAAGCCCTCTGGCCCTAAACTTAAGCTTGTCTGAAGCGCGATTCCTCCAGACACAATCAAGGCTGAGGGTCCGTGCATAAGCAGAGGTCACCCGAGCCACGGGGCAGTCGAGCACTAGCACAGGCTGCTTCCTGCTTGCGGGGTGGATGAGCACATCTTCAAATTAGAGACTTCATGTCACAACGTCAAAGACAAACGCCCCTGGTCTGCAGGAAACAGCTTTCACGGCTGAAACCATCAGGACTGAACGTGGCCTGAGAGTCTGCAACATCTGTACGTGTCCCCGAGTCTTAAGACGCACAAATGCAATGAGAGAATTCTTACATAAAAGACAGCATTAATCCAGAGCTCCGACAGCATTAAAACATATGCCTTCTCCCAGAACACAAAGTGCTGGTGATGGCCTCATGTTGGCAGATAATGCTCATTATTGCATCATATTGCACAGATGCCATCCAACTATCCCTTTTTGAGACGTCTATTGAGGTCAGAGTCACACTGGCAGCAGCGGTAAGCCCTAAACCGTCTCCGGAAACCTCTGTGTAAAACGTGGAGAAAGTCTCTTGGCAGGCGTCGTCCTGCAAAACTGGGTGATCCTCGCTCAAGCTATTGTGCTTGTGTAAGCACCACCAACCGTCCGCAGGGCTGTTTGCTTTTGACGGTGACTTCGGCTGAACATGCCACCCAACAGGACGCACCAGAGCCGGTGTTTGAATTTGTGATGAAACAGCATCTGGACAGTAACATTTGAACCTTTGACTCACATTTCATCTCATGTCCTTCCCGGCTTTAAGCAGGTCCAGGGTTTAAAGATAAGTATTCCCCTGAGAAGTGCTGTAAGCCGCTTTTTGTTGACGTAAGCTTCGTCTCTTGGACTCGGCTGTGGGGATATTTTGTGATTTTTTTTTTACTGTACCTCCTTTCATCATGTATAAGTCGAGGGATTTGAAAGATTATGTCTCTACTGCAGACTTGTTTTAATTTAGGTAATCTTCGGCGTATGCAACTGAAGGAAATTTTTGATTCATTCACTCCCACCCACTCCCTATCAGCAAACGGAGATGGCTTCAGCCTGACATTTGCAGGGGCCAGTTGGTGAGGCGTGAGGCTTATCAGGCCACTGCAGAGTGCGCGTGCACGTGTGTGGCACCGTGTGTGTGAGTGTTTGGGTCAGCGTACGGGTCAGTGTGCCTGAACGGCCCTGCATGTGTCTTTAGTCTCTTCGAGACAGGAGAACGTAGGCTCGGAGAGAGAGCCTCCTCTGAAATGTCTGAAGTGACGTTAATGAGCCCTTGGTGCTGTTATCTTGAGCATCCCTACTTAACTCACCGGGGGAGATCCAAATTAGAGATAGATGCTTTAACTGTCGAGCTAAATTGTCCTTCATGCTCATGTACACTTCCTCCCACAAAATGTACAACCACCTGCCCACACTTACATCCAGAAATGGTTTCTGTTACTTGAGCAGGAGCATAAGAACATTCTTAGATTTGTTTTTCTGGGTTTTGACACAGTGACTGTAAAAAATCTCAGTTTCACTGCACAGATATGCCCTTTTAATCATTCCTGTTGACATGGTGCAAACACTAAGCACATTCATGCAAAAAAAATAATGAGACTAAGACGCAGCAGGCCTGCTCCAGACTGTGTGAGGCTGCACCATAGATATATTAAAGGTCACATACTGTGCCCCCTTTCAGCAAATTAATTAAAGTGTCACACGTCCCCAGAATGTGTCTTTTAACATGGTTCATTTCACCGTGACTGTGTAACCTCTGGTTTTAGCTCTGATCCAAACAGGCTGTTTTAAATGCTACTGCCCCCTTCAGGAAGAAGACTCTCTCTGCGTCTGATTGACAGCACAGCTGACCACACAGCAGCCAACACTGAGATGAGCGTGAAATCATTTTATGTGGAAATGTGGCTGAATTCACAGCATAGTGAGTTTGCATTACAGTCAATAATAAATAGTTCTGTGGAGGAGGAAAGAGAAAATATGTGAATAAGAATCATATTTGAATTCAGCTGTTTACAGACAGTATGTGTGAATACAAAGAGCAGAAACCCTGGCTGGGTTTAGGTTGCACTGAAGCACAACCAGCAACTTGAAAACACACCCAGTCCTTGTTTATTGGCTCTATGTCAGTCTCAGGGTTTTCACCCTCTCTGAAGGTCACCAGCTTTACAGTTTACACTTGTGGACATACAGTCTAAACATAATGTAGGAGCCATACAGGGGGGCAAGTGGGTTTCCCAGGGTTTTGTGAATGGTCTCTGTGTGTGTGTGTGTGTGTGTGTGTGTGTGTGCATGCGCTTTGCAAACGTGCATTCAGCACCACGGTGATTGGAGGTGGGAGTGGTTTTAGTGTGTGCTCACCTTAGTCTGTGTGTGTGTGTCGGGCCAGCAGCATGGTGTAGGGTGAGCTTGGGGGGAAACTTTCTGTTGACCGCATCCTCCAAATATTCAACAAAATCTGCACTGTCGATCAGGTAACTAAACTGCACTGAGCCGTCACCAAAGTAAGTGCAAGTCTGTTATTCAGCTGGCGATCTCCACAATAAATGTCCGTGACGTATGCAAATGTTTGGTCTGCGCGTCATCACTGTTTAAACCCTCACGTCTTAGCCTACTGTGGCATGTAGAGCTGCCAAATGCCTTCATTCGCCACAATACATAAGGTTAGCCACATTAGCTGCTCAGTGTGCTAACACTAAGGATTTCCTGTGCTGCTGCCATCAGCAAAAAAAGTATCTTCAGTTCCTCAGATGCTGGCAGTGCATGAAGACTATTGTGTTCACTCTTGCAGCAACACAGCAGAGCTTCTGGTGAGCTTTGCTAGTGTGAAGCATTTAGAGTTAGCAGAATAAGGGAATAGATCTGGTGGACTGTAATGGACCTGCTGGTTCTGAACAGCTCATGGTGCCAGCAGCAGGCAGTGAGGTGGCATTTTAATGCAAAGTTGCAGCAGTTAAGTAAACTTGTTACTCAGTTGTAAAGCTGGGAGTCTGTTTACTTGTAGGGGGGTTTGAAGAACAGCAAAAAAAAAAAAGGCTTAATATATTTACAGCTTTTACTGAACACCTCCATGTTTACAAGAACCACAGAACACAATAAAAATTCATTTTCACCCCACAGGACACACAGACATCTACAGAAGGAATAGTCATTGCAGAGTTGCATCATAAAAATCCCCTGCAGCCCAGAATGCATTTTTTAAAGCAGACCTCATATACCATCCACAGTAGCACTTTGGAGAGCATCCCACCAGCAGCAAACAAGCTGGTTTTTCCCCTCTTTCTTTCTTGTCCAATCCAACATGCAGTTGTTGGGAAACAACCCGTAAGCAGGCCAACATTATCTTTCCATTTCCATAGAGCCATACCGCTAGGATGGCTAAAAATGATTGTCTCCTCAACACCGTCTGACTGCCAATACCTGCTGACATTGAGCAGAATCCTGCCAGCTGCTCTGCCATCCTCCTCAGACTTGTTATCTCAAGGGTCCCCACAAGCCTGCATACATCACCTTGGATTCTAAAAATACACAATAAGTGTTGCATATACACGAGCTGATCTCCTCCCTCAGGCTACCATCTGAAATACAGCACACTTATTGCATTTCTTTTTTTAATAAACAACTTCAAGTTTGCAGACGTGGCAGAATCAGAATCTTGTCTCAACTATTTTATAATGTGGACTTGTATGGCCAATAAAGAACATTTTTTATGCATCCTTGGATAACATGGGTTGCATTTTCTCTCTCCAGCCAACGTCATGCTAACAGTCCTGCTCGGGCTGCTTGCATTTGGAGGACAACATGGCAGCCTGGTATAAAGTACGTCCTCAGAATCTCAGTGCATATATATATATATATATTAAAACAACCCAGCTGATTACAAGTAGAAGCTTTGGACTGATCTTTATATTTAGCCTGTATTGTGAACGGGACAATGCAATCAGCTTTTCTTAGATTTATGGCAGAACGGTCAGCAAAGCCAGAGAGGAGATCTGCATTTATAATAAACTCCTCCACGATTCTTTTTACATTCATCAAGCTGATCATGCTTTACAGTGTTTCCTCATTCACACACTAATGGTGACAGAGCTGCCATGCAAGCTGCTGCCTGCCATTGGGAGCAACTTCGGGTTCAGTGTCTTGCCCAAGGACAGTTCGACTGTGGAGGGGATCGAACCGCCAACCTTACAATCAGAGGACCACCTGCTCTATCACCTGACCTGAGCCACAGCCGCCCTTCCATGTTTTCAGTCTGCGTCCAGTAGCCCACATCTCATCACACTGTCCTGGTCCCCCAACAGCTGACAAGGATCTTGTTAATCCACTTGACATGTGAGCCAGCATGGATGTAGTCATAGTTCTCTCTCATGTTGTGAGGTAGGTTAAAGCCTAGAGAGCCGGACTGGAGACGTGGCCTGACCGTGATTCAGAATGCAGGCCTGCTGTTTGAAGGATGATCACACCACCACTCACCCACTCCAGCAGCAGGGTGCAGACACAAAAAAAAAACCATGTGACCAGGATGATCTACAGGAGCCAAGTCTGTCTTCGAAGTCCGCACATACCTTTTGAACACACGACTGAAAGAGGTGAACAGCAGAGCTAAAGTCCAGTGAGACTTGAAGTTCCAGACTGACAAGCAGCTGCTGTTAACCAACCCGACATGGTGGTGGTCAACCAGGATCAGAACAGGGCAGCTGTGGCAGATGTGACAATCCCAGCTGACAGTAACATCAGGAAGCAGGAGAATGAGAAGATCGAGGAGTACCAGGGGCTGAAGGAACACCTGGAACAGATTCAGACGAGACGTAACCCTCAAACTGCCAATGTGGCTCCAGCAGATCCAGGTGCTTCTGAGGTTTGTCCAGAAGAAGTGCACAGGCCTCTACCAGGCTTCTAGTAGAGGCCACCCATCTCTCAGGAGAACAGCACTCTCAAATGTTTGAGCTCACGTCAATCATTTATGGAGTACGGCGACACACTTAAAAGAAAAGGGGTTCTAATGTCACGGATCGGGTTCAGAGACTCACGTACAGACAAAGACACGGCAAACCAAGCCTATAAAATTATATTTACAAGATGATAACGGAAGCTGAGGTCGGGGAGGAACGGCGGGCCAGAGCTCACCTGGTAGACAACCACAGGTCGGACGGTAAACTACCAAACAATTCCAAATACAAAAATCCAAACAAGTAGAGATAATTAATTTCACCGAGGCAGGGAACCAGGACGAGGTATAACCCAGCTAGGACAGGGGATACAACAAACTATCAAGTTAAACAGAGTAATACGAATGTGGACCTCATCAGTACGGCGAGGCCAAAAAACACCTTTAACAAGTGACTGATTATATTAGACAGGACATGAGACAGATGAACTTAGCTGGCAGCCACAGCTGGGATGAGGGAAGGTGGACGGAGCAGGCGTGTGGCTGGAATGGCGTCCGGGCAGGTGCAGAAACCGGGTGGATGGTTTTGCCAGGGAGGATTCCAGAGAGGACCAGATGGGAGGTGAATGATGGACTGGAGACACGAACTGGTCCGACGGCACCGCGGAGCGGTCCGGAACTGAGGTGAGAGGAAACACAGGTTAGAATCTCAGAGTATCGGAACAGAAGCTGGAGCCAGGGAACAACTAGCGTCTCGTAGCTTACGGTCTGGTGTCATGCAGTGGTTTGAGCGCGGCTTTCATTGCAGACGGTGATGAGCTGCAGGTGGACCACTCCCCGCCACAGGTGTGTTCACTTCAGTGATTATCCAGCTGGCTCCACCTGCACACGCCTTGTTCACGCCCACCTGGGAAAGAGGAGAGAAGGAGAGGTGGGGGAAAGGAGAGGCTGCCCCTAAACAGAGCTACATGTGGAGGCCATGACACTGGACAGAATCAGGTGAGACACTGTCCAACTCCACAGGTGAGCTAAATTACCAAGATGTGTTTTTTTTAACTGACTGCCATGCAGCTGCTCTCCCTTATGGTCGTGGACGCAGGACAACAAAAGACTGAAGTGTTTGTCCTATGAGGTAAAGTGCCCCAACAGAAACTCTGGTAATAAAAACAGATGTAGAAGGTAAATACAGATTCCATGATTAGCTTTTAAACATGATTCCAGTGTACCTAGTGTTTGCAAACAGGGGCATACAGTTCTGTTTTCTCTCCATAGTCACTGGTCATGTAGAAAATTAGGCTATTATTGATGTACGATTCATGAATGAGTGTGAATATCAATGATTCACTTTAATAACAATGCCGGCGTGCACGCTGTTCCCGCCATCGCCATCTAAGTGTGGCAACGCAATGTTAGAAACCAGATTCATGTTTACTTAAAGATCAGAAACTAATTATCTTGAATGCAAACACTTAAAAACAAAAGAGATGAAAAAACCCTGCACGGTGTTAAAAGCAGGCATCAGCAGCAGCTTCTCTGAGTCTCATCATTCATGTTCTTGTTAATTGGAATAATGAAAACTCAAACTTAAATCAAGTGTTTCATAAATGTTGCATCTGTGGTTGTCGAAAAAGTGAGCTTCCCCAAAGCCATGGTGTAGCTGGAACGCTGATGTGTGTTCACACTAAGTGGCATGAGGGGGGAGCACACAATGCAGGATGGAGGGCAGACACACAAGCACAAAATCATCATCTTGCATTATGGAAGATCTGCATGCATGTGCATGTTAGCTCCTGTCCTAGCACTCGTGGGGAGAACATGACAACATGCAGCGCTTCCCCTACTTTCGTCCCCCTTCATCGTGCCTGATCTGGGGGACTGTCCAGTGTGTCAGTGACTCAATACCAATGGCCTTGTTCCCTCATGGCCCTGACTGAGCCAGGCTAACGCGCAGGGACAGGTTGAGTCATGTGGCTGGAGACGCTCCGCTGGCGTGTTGCCTGTCTCTTCACCTCACCGCAGCCTCGTGGATGCAGCCTGACAACGGGCTCTGGAAGCGCTGCGAGTGCCCCTTTCCTCAGTATGACACTGGATGCCAGAGTTCAAGAACACTACAGTCGTTACAGTTTCTCAGGCCAGTTTCTTCCACCCGTTGGTGTCGAGCTGCATTTGTGGCATCTTGTGCTATAAGGGAGAGCCGGCGCTCTGTGGGGTTCTTTCATCATTGCTTTTGTCGTCAATTTGTACTTTTAAAAATCATCAGCCAACCGCTCGGTAATTTAGATTTGAACTATTGAACAGACACAAATAAACGTGCACACCTTGACCCAAAGCTTTGTTGTCCAAACAGCCCATCTCTTATTTTAAGAGTTTAAAAGCTTATGCAAGGTAATTGCATTTTTCTGCCTGTGCTCATTCTGGGTGTTGCTTCAGTTATTTTGTTGATGCTGAAAAAAGAAACGTGTGTTCCTTGAATCTCCATGAAGACAGTAACAATAACTGTGACTGTAGAATTAAAGGTGTCCAACGTTTACACCTTTAGGTCTGTGAAAACAACCACACCACTGCCACAGAGTCGTACACATTTTATCCACAATGTTTGATCCAATGTTCAAAAGTAGTTTTCTTCAGTCTAATGGTGTTTTTCACTCTGATCATCTTTCATCATGTTCTAACCACAAGAACCACTCCAGCTGATGGAAAGGTTGGAGGACGTACACCTCGACAGTCGGTGAAACACTTCAGGAGCTTTACAGACTGTGTAAGGTAATTACATTTCTCTCTGTGCCCATCTCTCTGTAGCCTTGGCTGTTGCTTTAGGTAGATGTTTTCCATTAAGATCAACCCTGAAAGATGAAACCTGAGTGTTTCTGAACCTACATGAAGACAGCAACAATGATTGTCGTGTTGAAGGTACGTAGCATTCACACATAAAATCTGTGAAAACAGATGGACCCCTGTCATGTATGTGGTGAGTTGTGCACTTAGACTGTGACAGATGTGTTCAGACATCAGGGTGTGTTTCATTTGGTGGCCTTTCAGGGAAGTCATGTGGCCTTTACATCCTGTTGTCAGGAGATAGAAAGACGTTTCCCACTGTAGGGCTGTCAACGTGGTCTGAACCTTTAAGTTAGCTTATCTAATAGTAAGCTAGCAGTCATGTTAGCTGACGCTAATTTGTTCACTTAAAGCTACTTTTTCAGTCAAGTAAAGTCATATAAAGTACCAGTTAGGAATTTGAGCCTGTCTAATTAGTTTATGACTAAACAGTTAGAAAACTAATAGCATTCAGGCTCAGCTGTGTTTAGTGCTAATTATAAATGTTAGCATGCTAACGTGCTAAGACAAGAGGGTGAATTTGATAAATATTCTGAAAAACACCACGTTAGCATTTTTATTTGGAACATACTTGAACTCACTGTCACTGAACTCAAAAGAAGGACTCGGGTCGCCTCGCTCCGGGTCCAGACCTCTGGATGTCGCCTCCTTGGGTTTTCTTCGGTTGCTCCATCTTTCTCCCAAAGTCTAAAGAGATAACGGTTAACTGGCGACTGATTGGTCGTAGGTGTGAGTAGGTATGGTAGATGTGAGAGTGAGCATGCATGACTGTTTCCTCATGTTTGCCCTGTGATGGACGGTGACTTCTCCACTGTGAAGCCCTCCTCAGCGGGGACAGGACCTCCAAGGCCACCTACAGGTCAAAGCAGATACAGCTAATGCATGGACGAAGGAATGGGTGAGGGAAAGAAGTGTGTTCTCTTATCCCCAGCTTTACCCTGGCAGGAGCTTTAAAACTGACAAGACAGTGAAATAAGTGTCATTAAAACATAATCTCACCACTTGGCAGCCATCTTGGTGGTTATTTGGAGCTCGATCAGGCCTCTATCCAAATGAATGGGGAAGGAAGCAGAAGTGCGTTGGTAGTAGTCACTGGCACATAGAAACTGCATGAATAAAATCAAAGTTTAAAAGGTAGTTTTCCCCACAGGTTAGATAATCCGTGTACACACCATTTCACCACTAACATGCACCAGCATGATTGGCTGGGTGCTTCTGGATTGGGCCGCTACAGAGCAGATGATTGGCTTTTGGCAGAACGGCAGGACGTGCGTCATACAGCCGCCTTCTCTGGCATCACGGAAATTCTTCCAAATATTTCTCTTCAAGGTCCTTTAAGTTCATCCCATATAAAGACTCGGCCTTATTTAGATCCAAATCAGATCTTGGACGTCAGTGTTGCTCTACATACACAAGTCGTCCTCCCACACACTCAACACGTCCATAAAGAACACATGAACGGATTATTATCTATCAGAGGGTTTTAGTTCTACAAGAGAATTCTAGACCGACATTTCCAATCTGACTTTTGATGGATTTTGCTTGTCAATACATATTTATTTTTCCATTTCTGTCTGTTTTATCATTTTTTATTAATTCACTTTTAATTATTGTCTCATTGTGCTTCCCTGAATTCTGATTTAGCTCTCAGTGTATTTTATCTATCTGTTATGATTTCACTTTTTTACGTGTATGAATTCTGCCTGCTTCTCGTGTTTCCTCATTACTTTTATTTATGACATTTCCTGAGTTCCTTAGTCTCTTTTTTATTGAGTCCTTTGTTTATAACACTCCTGAGGTGAGACATGTTGAGGGGTTGTTGTTTTATCGCCTCTTTATTTCTTCAGTTATTTAAGGTTGCTCGTGTTACATTTAATTTGTTTGAAAAATGCTGTACAAATAAAGTTTGATTGATTGAGTTGATAATTCACACAAATTAGTGAATTTAATCACCGAGGAGGACACACACTTTAACTGCAGTGATATAAAAATGATCTCCCTGAGTGAACAATTTTCACAGCAGAAAGCAAAAGTTAGTGAAACTTTGTCAACACTTCCATGAAGCCAGAGCTGTGGTTGAGTTTGGCGTGAAGCTATTTATGTTGTCTGCCTTTGCCCGAGCTGTTTTACCTTCCCTGGCGGCAGTAGGCGGGCTGAATGATGAAAAACCACTCAGACAGGAGATTCCAAAATGTCGACACACTATGGTGCCATCGGCCAGCTCTCTGAACACGATGGTGAGATTATAGAAGTCTTTACCCCCCGCCATGAGAAAATTATTTGCTCTGCTCCTGGAAGGGACTCACAACACACAATAAAGCAGCAGGTTGTGCCTGCATCCACGCACTTCCACAAAGTGAATCGGGGCAACTTGAGATTTTCCCCTCTTAGCATGACACCTTCAGAATTAAACCCAATTTATATTCAGACTGAGACTTCACCACCCTTCTCTCCCTGGAGCATTCACACTTTCTGGTACAGATATAGTCTTCCTTCCACGCTCTGCGTCCGGTCTCTATGTCTGAGAAACAGACTGAGAAAAGGCATACTTGGAAATCTCTGCTGAACAGCTGGCTGCCCGGTAAAGCATGTCACCCCCCGGATCACAGAGGAGTCACGCTTATAAAAAACAAAAAGCCTTCTAAGAATAGAAGCACGTTCCTCGTCATGACTCTGGCTGTCGGACAACCCCGGACTGATTGTGTTGCAGTGTCATTGTGTCTGTTGTGAGGACAATCACATGTACAATTTGCAAATCTGTGCACTACATATGCATCCAAACGTGTGGCCGTGCAGCCTTTGGTTTCGCTGCCCCCGCCCCAGTCACTTTGCATTAATTCTGCAGCGGCTTGATAGAAACAAAGAGCAGACCAGTAGGGGCTTCAGATGGAGCCAAGTGAGCCACACAGGCTAGTGGGAGCTCAGTGCCAGGATGATGTCACCACACCTGCCCGTGGGCCTGAATCTTCATGTGAGCAGAGCAAGGACATCACAACTGTCCATTAAGTTCATTATTTCTTCTCCTGAAGACCTGTCAGCAACACGTTTTTCCTGTCGGATTTAAATACACGACGAATGTCACCTCCCTAAAGAATATTTAATTTCAGCGTTGTCAATATGATTTATGTTCATCACCGCAGCCCGACTCACAGCTGCAAGAATCTGAAGCTTTTCTTTCTCCTGTTTGACTGTAAACAGAAAATCTTAGTGTTTTTGGTTGTTGATGGAGAAAACAATAACTCATTTGATGATGTTAACTTGCTCAGTAGGTATTAATAATCTGTATTTTGCACTAAATTGTGGCGCTCCACTGATTACTTCTCATGAGGAGTCCTACTCAGCCTGTGGAAACGGTCGCATAATATTGTTTGTGGCTCTGAAGGGAACTCTCTAAAGCCGGAGGAAGCTACCCTGATTGTGTCACAGCTATGTCATCAGGGTTCCCCCAGGTTGGCTTTAAGATGCTTTAAACAGAAACAAGCCTGGAGTGTGGGGGTTAGAGAGATGCAGGCATTTACCAGCCAAGGAAGGGCTGCAGCTGCATCACAGTCTGTTGCAGCAGCAGCAGCAGCAGCATTCATAGCATTCACTCAGCTGAGTGGTGGTTTGTCTTTTTTTGACAATTCAACCTCAGACAAGGTGTAGGAAACACAACAGTACTGAGCTGAGACATGAGGAGCCTGTAAGTGCATCAGTTTGGGCTCTAACTAAGTCAGACTTGATCAGCTGCTCTTCTATCGGTTGTGATCGTTCTTTTAAAATATATCAAATGATTCAAAATTGTTTCACCTCTCTGTGAATCCATCATTATCATACATTTAATTACTGTAATTATTCCTAGAACTGAACAGTAGGGAATGTGGTTTTGGGTACAATTCAAATCTAACATTTAGTGTGTTATAAATACAGGCCCCTGAATGCAGCGTGAGTCAGCACACGGCTCATTACTGAGATTCACATCTCTGGTGTTTCTAGAGCTTCATGTGTCCACCACTACTGCTGATGACTGAGTCCATCCCTGTTCTTCAGAAAACACTTGTTCAGCTTCTTCTGATGGAGGGAGAGGGTTTGTTCTCTTTATAAAAAAACATTAGATTGAAGTTAGGGTGCATACTTTAGTTCTCATTTTCACACTCTTGTTTGACTGTAC
>NW_007577876.1:303793-321014 GCF_000690725.1 Stegastes partitus | reverse complement strand
GCAGAGCTCAGAAGACCAGAACTGACAGATCATTTTATAATCATGCTTAATGCAGCTCAGCTGACTGGAATCACACGAGTCCAGTTTGGTTTCAGGGATGATGAGTTTACTGACGAGTGAGTCTCTGGTCACAGATTTATTCTCTTCATGTCTGGGGCCTGTATTTCCAATAGTCTGTCTGAAGTATTTGTTTCTGATGGTTATTAATAGGAGATGTTTTACTTGTTAACTTAGAATTAATGAAAGTATTAAGAAGTGATGTAACAGGGAATCATCTGATGTTTGTGACTTCCAGCAGGCATGGACCGGCTCCGGTTGGATACTGTGGATATCAGCAGCATTTACGAGCTCACATTCAACATTTCTTATCCACCTTTTGGCTGATGTAGAACAAAGTTGCATAAATTCCCCTCCAACATTATTCAAAACAAAAAATATACGTGAACAGAAATTCAGATTTTATTCAAGGCAGTGTTTCATTTCTGGCAACATGGAAGAAAAAAAATCATCTTCTCCTTCTCCTGCATCCAGATTCTATGAAAATGAAATTATTGTTCATTTAAAAAAAAGTGAACTTCTGGACTCAAAATGGTTCCTGCTTCACTGTGAAGTCCAATCCCAGTGTCTGAGTGCTGGAGGCTACAAACATCAGCATCACACTGATGTAGGTTGCATATTGATTGGTTTCTAAACCAGCCTCAAAATAATGTTGTTCTTCATGAAACCAGATGTAAGTTTGGTGCAGACAAATCGATGCCTCTTCACCAGACTGATGTGAAAGCAGCTTCCTACCCGACTGCACAGCCGAACATCCAAACCGAGTCACAGCAAAGAAACCAGACCGACCAACAAATGCACTTCTGATCCTTTCAAACAGGTCGTTTTTATTTCATTAGGCATAAAGTTACAAACGTGTTTTAGTCACAAATGTGCAAAGAGAAAAAAAGAAATCACAGACTTTGTATTTACAGAGGACAGCTTCAAGTGTAAGAAAATACCGTGATCAATATGAAATCTGTTAGTTCCTACTGTTCCCATTAAAAATGGATTGTCAAATACATTCTGTAATATATCTCCGTTTTACAATCGCGTCACTAGTTTGTAAGCATCACATCATTCCTACTGAGCGCTTTCATTAGATTTTCTATTAAGAGCTTAAGTTTAATCATATTCTCGACTGGGGCTAGCACTGACTTTGTTTTTACTAAAATAGAAGCGAGAGTTTGTTCCAAATACATAAAAGCTAATGTTCATCTCTCTAATGTTTGTATTCAGAATCTATACGATCACTGAAATGTCTAAATATGTTGTAAAAGGTTTAACAAAATAAAACTTCTCCAGTGTCAGTCGTGTTGACATGTTTTAGTTCCTATGAGTTAGCGTTGATGGCTACACCAGTACAGAGACGGTGCCAGCGTCTCGGCTCCTTCCGTCGCTGCTGAGAGCGTCACTCTGAGAACTGAGCCTCCACTGGATCACCTTCATAGTTTTGGGTAAAAACCGACAGAAATTGCACATTAAAAAAACTTTCTCACGCGGCCACGTTCGTCAGCGTGAGCTTCATCGGTAACGTACGTCTGTGTCAGCTGTCACCAGAGCACGTCACACCGCTGTGCTGTACTGCTGGGTGCTGTGAAACTAATTTCACAGTAAATTGCATCGGTACCTCCGACCTGCCTCGGCCTCATTCTGCTCACACCCTCGTATTTGACCCCGTCTTCCACCAAACCCTTTTCTTCCCCTCGTCTTCCTTTCGTCTGTTAGGATAAAAGTATTTTCGCTGCGTAGAGCAGAATCCCACCCAGACCAGCGGTGGCAGCGATGGCGATGACCCTGACTAAGAGGAAGTCCATGGAGTCCTCCAGCTTTGTGTGGAGCCGCAGGACCTGCCGGTGGGTGTCCTCCCGGCCGCCCGAGTTCTCAATAACGTGATTGGCCAAGCCGCGCTTTTCATTGAGCGGCATTTGGGCCGCCACGCGCTGCTCGGCCTGCTCCTGGGTCAGGCCGTCCCTCTGCATCAGGCGCAACAACTGAGTGGCAGGGTCACTGAAAAGGAACAGACAATGGGAGGTTATTTTAGGGTGCAGCCAGTGTGCCTTGTTAAAATAAAAATCCAGAGGCAGTGAGTCACGCTAATAAGAGAGCTGCAGAGAGGTTCCCTAGAACTCACAGAACTGGGCTTAATGGCCAGTGTCTGTCAAAAACAAACCTGGAAAACATTGAATAATTTCAGAAAAGAAAAGTGCAAACAAACAGTGTGAAAGTAAAACTCTCAGGTGTTGGGGGGACGCTGGTCTTACCAGTAAACTACTACAGTGTGGTTGAGGAACTGAGTCAGGCGTCTGGTTTCAAAGAGCAGGGGCACGTCCAGCACCACGTAGCGGTACCCTGAGGAGACGGAAGAGGAAGGGAGCCGCTGTGACAGTGATTTAATTAGTGTCAACACATCTGCACTCCAACGCTGTAAAAACATCGCTAACACAGCTAAATAATCACTTCAAGAACATACAACAAGCGGCGCATGAGAAGGTGATTTCAGGACACTTGTGAGATCTCGAGCAGCGGACGAACCAATCCGCTGACAGTGAGTCATGTTGTTTGTGTTTTGATGGAGAACATTTTCAGATATCTCTTATATGTGGCTGGCAGAGACCAATCTGTAAAGCATTGCGAGAAACCGCCTCGAACCCGTTGCCTCCACCGCGACACAGCCTTGGCTCAATTTCAATAAATGATCCTCCTCTTCCTTGTTAAGCTAGCAGCGCCCCAAACCCGGTTCCTCCCTCACCTCTGAGAAAGTAGAACAGGATCTCTTTGAGCATTGCTTTGTGAATCTCTGGGTGAGTGATGGAGTTCAGCAGCTTCCTCTTTTCCTCGTTGGCAAAGATGATTTGGCCCAGCTTCTGCCTGTCGATCTCCCCGTTCTCCAGCAGAATCTCCGGGCCGAAGTGGTAGACGATGCGGGAATAGGCGAGCGTGTGCTGCTCCACGACTGGTACCGAGAAAAGACGGCAACATTTGGTATTTTTTATTGTTAGAGTAACCAAGGAATAGGCCAAATAAAAAACAACTGCACCAGCTTACGTGACAAAAAGGTGAAAGTTAAAGACATCTTCCTCACACCTGAGTGACTCATTACCTGACTGCAATTAAATCATTTCCCCAGTGCCTCAGATTTTCTCCCGCATGCAGCTGTGCACTCGTCACCTAGTCCTGTGACCTTTTTATCTTCCCCACATAAGCACAACATCATCCCGGCAGTCAGCAGAGACATCCTTCATGATTCACGCTCTCTCTCCGAGCGTTTGTCTTAATGAAGCGACTTTATCTGAGAGACTGTCGCCTGAAGAAGACTCCGACTGGATGACACTGTGGACCAGTATTCTGCATTGACTTTATAGTCGCTCTGTAAATACCATGAAGGGTCGGCCCACGTTGAAACGCAGCCAGTTACTGAATACTAATGGCACGGCAGTAGTTGTGATTAGCAGCCCACTGCATTACAACGAAAACGTGATGTGAGTAACACCAAACCTAAATTTCAGGTTTCAAAATATTCTGAAGTGAATTCTTGTGTTTCCTGCATTCACAGTGGATCTTATTGAATGACCCCACAGAGCTGAGACAAACCACAGGAGCACCACACGTCTTCTCCTGCTGCTGGTCTCTAATCAAAGCCACGAGGTGCACCTTCGTCTTGGAAAGTAAGCGGAGCTCTGTGGAGGAGCGCCATTTTCAATAAAATGGAATAAAATCTATCATTAAAAACACAAGAGTTTCATAGTTTTAAAATATTTTAAAGATGTAATCAAACTGTAGAAACTCACAAGGTAACGATCATTCAACTGCACATTTTTTTCAGGCTGATTATAGTTGTTTATTTGTTGTAATCTGATTACATACTACTAATTACATGTAATCCATCACTGCTGAACAGTTTGCAGAGGAGCAACATTCTCCTACCTTTCCTGGCCACAACATCAGCATCAATGATAGGGCAGCCGAGCTCCCGCAGCATTGAAGACACGGTGCTTTTTCCTGAGGCGATCCCTCCCGTCAGTCCCACCAGGTACATCCTAAAGCCAGCACACAGGAGGACACATCCAGCCAGTGTCAGTGACAGGAACTCTCTGATTGGCTCTGATTACAAGCTTCCACCGTCACCAGACTGAAGCGATGAAGTGGATCTGCTCTGAGTACAAACACATTCTAGGAGTAAATACTGACAGACTTCCTGGACTGACCGAGTGGCTGCGACAGTATTTGTGGACATCTGCTCCAGCCGAGCAGCTGTTAACAGCAGCTGGACCATCGACAGTGAACACGTCACTCCATCACGTAGATCAGGTACGAGGATCATTCTGACATCAAACTGACTGTGAGGAGACCAACAACACTACCGCTGGTTCACTACAGATCGGTAACGGAGATGAAATATGTCCGTTTCATGTGTGACAACATTGAAGAAGCACCGCCAGCGTTTTTCTGCTCCAGTTTTATTTTAGCTCAATTATGAATATTTGTAGTAATTTATTTTCTTCTTGCTTTTACACTCAGCACGTCATTTATCCTCATGTCATGTCATTTAGTTCTCTGAGCAACATCTGGAAAAAGAATTTACTTTAATAGTTTTATCTTATTTCATCTTATCTTGCAGTGATAATACTTTGGGTTTTGTTCAGTAACCTGGCATTTACTTCATCTGTTCTTCAACTTCCTCATAAACCTGAGCTGATTTCACAGAGAGCATTGTGTGGTTTGCTCCACATATGGAATAAAGTTCACTGAAGTTCATTCATTAGTCGACTCGTTTGCCCACCTGGCCGACGATTAATTAAGGAATCTGACTAAAACATGCACTCCAAGTTAGTAAAGTAATAATTATGTTCCTACCATCGTTAGTGATGAAATGAACAAAAACACAAAGTCACACAAAGAACAGAATTAGTTCAAGGACCAAAGCTGGGCTGGTTGGAAAATACAACCAAATACATCCATCATCTCTACACCTTAATCCTCACTAGGGGGGCGGAGCCTATCCCAGCTGACTCAGGGTGAAGGCAGGTTCACCTGGACAGGTAACCAGTCTATCACAGGGCTACACTTAGAGACAGACAACCAAGCACACTCACATTCACACCTACGGACAATTTACAATCACCAATTAACCTCAGCATGTTTCTGGACTGTGGGAGGAAGCCGGAGAACCCGGAGAGAACCCACGCTGCACGGGGAGAACATGGAGACTCCACGCAGGAAGATCCCGGGTGTCCTCACCGGGACGCCAACCGGCGACCTTCTAGCTGTGAGGTCACGGTGCTAACCACTGAGCAGCCCTCCAAATACAACCAATATACGCAAATAATAAGGAAATATTAAATATATAAATGTCTAAATAACAAGTGAAATAAATACCTACAAACTAGTCATAAAAATAGCATTTTATCCTCATATCAACGCACAATAGTTCCAATAAACACATACTGAGAATCCCTGCAGACATAAAATGACCAGATGTGGATCCAACACCAGTGGGGTTCACGTGACAGCAGCTAAACACAGATGAAGTCCAGTCAGAGACAGCAGGTTAAATAAAGACGTGTTCAGAGGTGACATGATGGATGAACGCAGCCACTGTAGAGCTGCTCTTACAGGTGTAAAGAGGAACAGTGGTAACCTCTGATCTGGAGGAGGACTGGTCATCATGTGTTCAACAGTTCTTGCTCTGTGGTTGACATGCTGACTGGCACAGGGTCTACCAACACGCCCCCTGCTGGGGAAGCTGCGCTCTGCACGCCCCAGCTGTCCCACTGATGAAGTGAAACTGGTTTGGAAGCTGAGCTGTGGAGTTATTCTGGACTACCAGCTGAACTCTCACTGTTTAGCCTCCTAACCCCTAAATCCCGTCAACACCGGCTCAGTAGCTGCTTGTCTGCAGAACTGGACTCGTTGTGTTCCCTGCTAACCACACAGACGCGTTGTGTGTTTGTTTCTTTACCTTGTTAGCTTCACAGACTCCGTTAAACCGACTGGACGAGCGGCGGAGGACCGGGCGGCGCAGGAGGCAGGTGCAGTAAACAACCAGGGATGCTAACAGGCTAACGTTAGCATAAGAGTTGATCAGGTCCAGACGGCCGCGGACGCGCAGTCACACGGCGGCGGCGCCATTTTCAGCGCGTTCACGTCAACACGGAGACGAGCGAACGGCTTTGACGGACTCGGACCGGTTCTATTTTATCACCGTCTGTAACTCTGACTGTACTCTACTGACTGCTAACCACCTAGCCTCTTAGCTTGACATGCGCCACCTCGAAAACCTCCCGACCTCTCCTTCACGTGCTGCCGTTGGTTCCGCCTGGTTCCCGTTCCTGGGTCGTAAACAAGCTCAGATCAGTCTCCTCAGAAACGTGTTTATTTTAAAACAAAGCAAATAAATGCATGAATGAAAACTATTTCTGTTTCACAAAATAAACAGATAAACAGTTGTTTGTTTCATGAGATAAAATGTGGAATTAAGATTTTTGCATGAATTAAATGACGACAACGTTCAGGCCTTATTGCTGTAAAACAAAGAAAACCTGCCCACTCAAATATTACTTTACAAAATACTTCAGTACAAATGAAAAATGAAATCAAATGATCCCATACATTAATAAAAACAGAGACTAGCATAACAGTAGAGTTGTAAACCTGTAATTACTCGTGCTTAGTAAATGTACAGAACCAGATCCAGCTGTTGTGTGAAGTCTGTTTATTACATGAAGCAACACAAATGAACCATCCGTTTACTACACGTCCACACAGATGCACATAAAAGGGAGTTTGTTTGAAGAACATCTCAGTTTGTTTATGTGTGGATGAGACGTGAAAACAGGAAAACGTGAAATATCCACGTTAGTGTGGACAAGGCCTAAGTCTGGCAGTCCAGTGTCCAGTGTAAGTACTAGTCTTCTACTTCCTGATCCGTCCTCTGTTTTGGACTCTCAGAAGAAGCAGGCAGACTGGAGGAGTTGTGGGAATGTTTGGACCTTTTTCCTCGGTGCACCGTCTCGCCGCCGTTCTCCCCTTCCTCCCGCTCCAGTCTGCCTCTCTTAACAAAATGGCTGATCCTGGACTCCAGGCTCTCGCAGCACGGACGCTCCAGCAGCGGCCGGTACTTTCTCTGCCTGCTGCCTTCGACTAACCAGCAGTGACCAGCGGACGCAGCTCCTGTGGATGGAAACCAGTGACGTGATTTAAATACAACCCAATATAACTTTGTTCCCAGGAGAGATGTTGATTTGGCGGGAAAAGCACCAGCGAGGCCAGTGTTTTCTCCACAGATGGCTCAGTTCTATGAAGTGTCCCAGTGAGCCTGAGCAACACAATAACCCTGGAACAAGCTCACCTAAAGGGAATACTGGCATTTCATGTTCATCAGTTCCACCTGTGCTTTCCCTGCTATGACAAGCCAACACGTCGGCAGTAAAAGAAGAAGACTGTGAGGTTTACTATGGCGGTTTAGGTCTAAGCTAAATGGGTTTCTAAAGGTTTGATGGTGCTATCACTGTCATAGGAACGTATTTCATGCATCTAAATGCATGTTTTATGTCTATTTTGGAAGCAGTGGAGTGATGCTAAAACATACCAGAGTGCAGTTCTGTCGTTATGTTCATGAAGGAAGCCCCTAAATTCAGACATAACGTCTGTGAACAGTGTGAACACCGGCTCCATTCTGCCACCTCATTGTTTATCGAGGCCACAGGTGTGTTCGTCTTAAAGGGATTTCTTCAGCATCAACCATCAACCAGTTCTACTCACATTTTGTAGGTAACAGTTTGTTAAAAGTCTGTGACTTTAGCTGCAATTCCCAATATTTACTGTTTGGTTCATGATGGAGCTGCTTCCAAACTGAGGTGACCTACGACTCACTGCAGTCACGCCGAATGCAGCGACGGCTTCTACAGACAGGTGACAAATTAAAGGTCCAGTGTGTCGGATTTATGGCAGAAAGATAAGACAGTATTCACAATAGTGTCTCATCAGCTGAAAATAAAAGCTTTTATGTTTTAGTGACATTAGAATGAGACCTTTATGTCTACAAACCACAGAACCTGCTGCGCTGCATCGCCACGCTTCTATAGTGGCTCACAACGTTCCCTCTTGTGTTTACAGCCAACGTCATGTCAGTGGGTGAGAACCGTATGGATGTACAGTGCATAGGAGGGCTGGACTTTAGCTTCAGCAATGTCAGTCATGTTCAGCCATGTTTGCAGAGACTCAGTTAGAAACAACAGAAAACATGTCTTTCTTGTTCTTTACATTTCTTACAAGGTGAGATGAAGTGAGGGAGGCTCAGTTCCTGCAATCTGCTCTAAATGCCAATAAATCCAACACACTGGGGCTTTAAAGGAGAAACCTGAAGCTCTGAGCCCTCCAGTGAGGTGATCTGGTGGCGCTGTGTTGCTATGGGGGCATTTTGCTGGCATGGTTTGGATCCAACTGTCCCAGTTAGAGGGAAAGATCCCTGCAAATCAATACAAAGTGCGTGGCCACCTTTATCCTGTGATGAAACATTTCAGATCCTAATCACAGGTTTTTCCATTAGTTTGTCACCTGCCTGTATGTTGACACGCCTTAATTCATCTCATCCAGCTTCTCACCTCTGGCTTCCAGTGCCTGGATCATCCCGTGCAGGACGTGGGCTTTGACTGCGCTCTGCGTCCAGTGCTGCTGCAGCGCAGACAGGACGTAAGTCACTTCCTCAGCCTCCTGCTTCCAGCTCAGACCATCGAAGTGGCAGTCGTACAGCACCAGAGGGAAGTCCACGGCCATGCTAGAGACCGACGACACGAGAAAGTCAGATTCACATTACGCAGCTGTGGTTCAATGGTTGCTATCATTTTTAATAGTGATGCACGATATTAATATTTCTGGCCGATACCGATATTAAGAGTTCTGATATCGCCGATAACCGATATCACCGATGACGATATTCGACTTTTGTTCACACCGAAAAATGAGAATCAGTAAGCACTATGACAACGTGAGAACTATTCAGAAGAAGCCCAGATTAGACCACATGGTCTTCTTTACTACAAAAGTAAAACATATTTAAACACATTTAACATTGAAGTCCAGGAACATCTAAGTACAAACATCTGTGAAATAGCAGCGACATCAGATGTAGAGACGAAGGCGCTGACGTTAGACGATCATCGGCTGAGTTTGTTCATCGGACTGATACCGATATATCGGGAAAGAACACTGATATCGGCCGATACCGACGTGGTTGCTGATATATCGTGCATCCCTAACTTTTAATTTAGTTAACACAGAAGACTTTTTATTTATAGCTGTAAAAAATGTTACATTTCTCATTATGGGCAAAAAAATAAATAAATGGGAATGTCTGCAGAGCTGTCATGCATTCTACCTGTACTGGGGCTTCCTGGGGTTCTTCTCAACATCTAGGAGCTGGTTAATGATCTCTGGGGCTTCCAGCTTCTGCCCTATCAGGAGAAGCACTGCCATCATGCAGCGTACCTGCAGCACAACACGACGAAACCGACTGTAAACGCCATTAATCCAAGTATTTAACTCTGAAAGAGACTACCTCCACAAAAAGGATTGAAAACATCTAAAAAACATCCCATTTTATATGAATATAAAGCTCTGAAATGAACATAGCTTGTGTGTGAGCCCAGAATAAATCTGTCTTCGTACCTGGTGGTAAAGAAAGGCTAATCCTTTAATCTCAAATATGAAGAGGTCATGTTGGTCTGTGCTGGAGCCGTGCTGAGGCTGCACAGGCGTCACCGTGGCTGACAAGATGGTCCTCTCAAACTGCAGGACTCCGTTGCCAACATCCATCTTGCACAGGTTGCGAAAGTCGTGAGTGCCCTCGTATCTGTTGGGTGTGAAGAGGTCCTCGAGTCAAAACTGTAACTTCAAGGGGCTGTAACATCGGTTTCTAGGATTTCACCCACCTTTTTGCAGCGTCTGCCATCAGTGCTACATCCAAGGATCCTCGGGGGAAGTAGTAGCGGTATGTGCGGGACTGACAGTCAAAGCGAGCACTGAAACCGTCTGCTGCCGGCGCCCAGTCCAAAACCCTGATGTCCAGCGGCAGGACTCTGTTCAGCATCTTCACATACGGGAGCTCAGAGGCTGCAGCTTTTGATTTGGTTGGAACGTCTACACTTTCAGGGAGCGTGATGCCCAGTCCTCCACAAAACTGTGTGGAGCGCAAGTCGATGGTTACGACCTGTGAAGAAAAGATCAGTTTAAAGTCAGAGCATTGCAAAAGCACTCTTCTGTGGCGTGCATTCTCTCTGCATCTGTGCATGTTGAGAAAAGCTGTTTGAAATTAAAGGACGTCCAACAAAATCATGGAACAGCCCCGCAGATTTCTCCTCTGGGCTACACTTTAAAGCAAATTCCTGCACCACATTTGTCACGTCCCTAATTAACGGACTGCGACTGATGAAGGTGAATTTCCATCTCAGTGAACTCACTTGAGAAAAAGCACTGACTCCTTTATCAGTGCGACCGCAGCGGTGGTAATTGGAGCTCTGCCGGTCCTGAATCAGCCGAGTCTTCAGCAGAGCTTCAAAGAGTCTGGCCTCCACAGTGTTGTCTGTGTTCTCCTGAACCGCAAACCCCTGGTAGGCCCAACCCAGATAAGCCAGCCGCAGAGCCACATGGCGCCGGGGGTGTCCGGAGAAGTCAAAGGGACGCTCTTTGCCTGCTTTCTTTCTGTCCTTCTTGCCACTGCTGGTGCTGCCATCAGATTTGCAGCGTGTGCTTTCATTAGGAGACGGGCTGGACATCGCTTCCAGTTCAGCTCCAGCTCCACTGCTGCCCTTCAGCTGGGACCTGAGCTTCTCCAGCTCTGCCTCCAGCTCCTTCATTCGCTGGATTAAAGCATCTGACATGTTTCTAAATGAAAAGCACAGAAGAAAGACCTTTTAAATATTTCTACTCATCCTAAATGTCAGCTAATGAATTAAACACACCTATTTATCTAAATGAGTATTTCTTCTTTGTTTACGTCATGTAGCAGCAGGTTAGGCGGTATAACTTCCACTTTAATGCATTCACCTGTACAGCTAGCTGGAGTTGGTCACCAGTTCACTGAGCGGCTACACGCTACATGTAGCCTGTTAGCTAGAAGTTAGATAAAATATATTTATTATGACTTTTAGGGGTCGTAAATAATATCACAAAGAACTCGTGTTTTTACCTTTCTTTTTCAGTTTTAATGTCGCCGATAAAACTCTGATTTTCAGTCAGTTTTCTGTCTTGCTGCCGCACACATGCTACGTTCAGCGCTGTTACGGGTTTGTTGCGAGTCGGACCGATTTCGTGACCGGACGCGTTTCCTGCAGAGGGTTTCTGGGAAATGTGGTTCGGCGACGGGTGAAGCAGCACGCATGCTCGGGAGGTTTGTGATGTTTTGGTTTTGTAAACTGTCCACTGTGTACATGAGAAAGGAAAATAATTACAAAACACAATAAGAAAAGGAAAACTACATCTGAACATGTTTTCTATTTTTTATTTATATATTTTTTTAATTGTGTAAATGCCTTCTGGGTAGTTTTACTGCTCCAGAGATAAGAAACTACTGTTTTGCTGAATTAAACTATCTAAAGGCCTCCTGTAGTATTTTTTTAACGTTACATTTCACCATGACATGTCCATATTGTGTTTAATAGGCTACAAGACACATCATGTATGAGATAAGCAGTGCAATGACAAACTCAAACACACAGATTCAGACTTCCAGGGTTTCATACAGAACAAACCTGAAGGACCAATCCTGTCAGCTTGCAGACTGGGACTTCCTCAATCATTCTTCTCCTCCAGAATCAGTTCAAACGTGTACGGCTGAGTTACTCCAGCGTTACAGCTGTGTAGTGTAGAGCAGTTCTGTCGTGTTTGAGCAGAGTTGCAGGTGAGCTGGTGTGCTTGAGCTGCAACAAGTGGAGTGGGGTGGAAGTAGACGGAGGCGAGGACTTTATAGAGCTGCACACTGAAGAAAGTAGAGTTCCATCTAAACCATTTAGAGGCTGGTTTTAATGGGGAAAACTGATAAATGTGTAGCTCTGATACACAGAGATGAGTTTTTAGGGGACGATCAATGGCTGGAAGGTGATTTTATTTATTATTATTGTAGGACACAGGCAAAAAAAACAAAGAAGAAGAAGAAGACCCTTTGACAGCAGGGGGAATGTGAGCAGAATGTCTTCAGTTAACTTGCACATAATGTCGCTGTAGTTTACGGTGACGTTGCCACTTTGGTTTACTGAGACCAGATTCAAAGCTTTCAGCAGCCTGATGCTCTGCAGCTCTCAGCCTCAACATCCAATCAGAGACCAGAGATGCCTACTGGGAACCAAGCTGTAGCCAACTTTTCCTGTTGAACAACAACCCCCACAAAATGCAAATGATCATCTACTAAATGATTTTGTGCTCAGCAAAACGTTTACACGCAGAGCTCCCTGCTAAAGGCAGACTGTTTGAAATGTCAATAACTTCAGTGGAAAAGCTTTTCAAAAGTTCTTGGAGTCGGTTGTTAAATGTGAACAGACTGAACCACACCACGGCGTCCCAGATATATCTCACATTTATTAGCCAGGTTCATAGTAGGAAGGAAATTTCACTGTCAGACTGTCATAGTGGGTGTTTGCGATGTCATTCTAATCAATAATAGACCAACAGTTTCTCTGAGCAGTTTTTTTGTGGCTGTTTTCAAACATATCAATAACCTGCTAATAAATAAAACAGAAGCGCAGATCAAATGGACCAAATGTGTCGGTGATGCAGGAGGACGACTGCGCTGCTGCTCTAGTTGAGGTTTTCATAGCTCTTCCCTTTTATGTCCAGACACAAACACACCCCGACCAACACGCCGAAAACCTGCGAGAGGCAAAAGGTTAGAAGTTACTGGCAGCAAATGAACTCAAAGACATTTTCTCTGTCAGAGAAAAAAAAATTAATTAATTCTGAAATTTCACCGCCTGGGGCGGTGAGGACGAGATAGGCTGTGTTATCATTCATCCTACTCGTACTTCTCAGATGTCTGCCGTTGCTCACATGAGCATTTTCAAATAGTAGAACATTACAGACCAGTATGTGTTGTTTTAGTTTTTCTGAAGATGCATTTATTTAATGTCTGTTATTGTACCCTGTTCAGAGGGACAGTTTGACCTGTTGCTAGAGCCAGCAGATGTAAATGAGCCATTCTGGGCGAACGCTGGCTCCTGTTTGGTTTTGCTGTTCATTAATAAGCGCTGTTCCTGTCAACGGAACCAGTTCTGATCAGAAAGACGGATGATACACACCAGATGGATCCACATGTTATTTTCTTTGACAGCATAGAACATCATTTTTGGTGCGACATTCTCATATGCAACGCACATATTTGACCTCATATTGCAAAGTTAGATACAGAAAATCATCTATTTACCTCTGTGACTCCAAGAGCGATGCAGACGGCGCCGACCCACAGGAAATTCTTCAGCAGGAACAGCTTGATGGCCCAGATACAACCCTGAGGAGGTGCACGCACTCACATGACACGTCTTCACAGAAATAACATGAAGCTGTCATTCAGCTAAAGTGACTTTTCTCAGCAGACCTTTGTGTGCACTTTTGCCTTGTCCTGTCCACACCCTTCAGTTTTCTCCACGCAGCAGGAATCCGGCACGGCCTCGTGGTTCTCCCAGCCCACACTTCTGGACCAGTCGGTGTAGCTGTCTGCACCGCAGCAGCTGAACTGGAACAAGGATTACAATGTGGTAGTGAAGCACTGAAGCTCAATTTATTGCTGGTTCTAACTGCTTTGGTAAATATTTTCCTTAAATTTGGACTAAAATGTACAAAATGAGCATCATGCTGTGTTCAGAAAGTCTTTAAACTAATGACTGAGACTGTACACTGATTGGGCAAATGTTTAAGGTGATAAATCAAAGAAGAAGTAGATTTATTTCCTCATAGACAACGACACAATCAGACTTATTTTTGCAACCAGAGGGGTCGCCCCCTGCTGGCTGCTAGAGAGAATGCAGGTTTATGGGAGTTGGGCGTTTGCTTCACTTTTCAGACCAGAAGCTGCGTCTCCCTGTTATTTAAAGAGCTGCACAGTCTGAGCAGGGAGGAGGTCAGGATGGATGAATGGCTTGACCTTATCTGTTCATTTTTCATTGTGAAATTTAACAAGGTAATTATTGTTTTTTTTTACCCAAATGATGTATTTTCAACAAACTTAAGCAAGATGTTTTCATCCCTAAAACAGAAACTTAGCCACAGCATTGTTGTATCATAAAAATGATTTCCTCTTCAGCAATTCAGGCTCCAGCCTCGCCTTTGGTAACATAAAGTGAAATGTAAAGTGAAAGGTACCACCGGTGCCAGTATTTAACACTGAGGCCTCATCGTGTAGAAGGGCTGAAGAAGCTGTAATGACTATTCCACAGTACTATGACTGTGAACTGTTCAGTATTTAAGCCTTCTGGCCCTTGGCTCCTTTAGTGGTTCATGCTGACTACCAGGCTCTACACATTCACTCCAATCTATCAACAAATACTTGCAAATATCAAACAGTGCGTTTTGCATGTCACCTTTTCCTGAATCCTGTTGATGGCGTGTCTCTTCTCCACGCTGTATTCATTGATCACTGCTCGAGCCTTCATGTTGATGGCACTGTTAGCCTGCAGAATGGCAGTCTGCAGAGAACAAAAAGGTTCAAATATTTCCACAATGACACCAGAACTTTGCTTTATTTAGAGCAGTTCCACTTCCATTATGCCTTGAGAGGCATTGTTGATGCCTGATGATAGGATTTAAGAGCCTCACCCTGCTTCGAAATACGTAAAAGACGGCTCCTGTGAGTATCTCCAAAATGATGATCACTATCAGGATGCAGATGAACTGATTGATGGAGAAACAGAGTGACAGGGGTTAGACATCAGTTCCATCTCCTTTAAATGCACCAAAGTGAAAATGAGTACATTTGGACGTATTCGTTGAGAAATCTTTGGTGATTGTCCAAAAAACAAACAAACACACAATTCAAAATATATATTCAAAATCCCACCAACATGTTCCTAATAAAATCTATGCAACGCTCATCCAGAGCTAATGATGCTACTTACACAAGCCACCATGGAGGAGTTATTCATGAAGGCACCGACGTGACCCAGCAGGGACACCACGGCGATGGCGACACCCACTGAAATGAGGACAATCGCAATTTTGGACACGCTGCTCCCTGCAAAGGCGCCCATCTGTGAGTACGTTGAGTACTGCAGGACTCCGATGGTGATGAGGGCGACCCCAGAAGCCTGAAGAACAAGTTCAGCAACTGGACGTTAATGCACTGGTTTATAAAGCAACACGAAACCCAGTGAACCCACTTCTGCCGCTGAGCTAATATTCCTGACATAAATCCATGTGAGAGGTTGGCCAAAAAACAAAAGCAGGCGGAAAAGTGATTTGGAGTTATGCACAACTATGTGAGTAATGCAGGAATACAGAGATAAATACTGACTTTAAGCCAACACAGCTGAAAGCAGCAGCAACAGGTCTGATCATTAAAATAAAAGCTTTTCAACAGTTTGTCAAGTTTTCTCTGAAGTGATATTCAAAGCAAAGCCAGGGATAGTTTTTAGGGTTTTGCCAATTCTTCTTCTTCTCTTTGGACGTGTCAGGAAGCACCCAGGACCCCTTGGTGGTTTATCTGACCACGACACTGATTGTCCTCCAGCTGGACGCCATTCTCGACCAGGGAAACCCACACAACTGCCTAATGTGACTGTGTTTGATACGTTTGGAAGGACAAATTAATTCTGTTGATGCTACAGATTACATCCACTCCCCTGCATTCAGTAACAGCGTCAGCCAAAAGGATTATTACAGAAGCAGCAGGCGTCCTGTGCTTCTTCAGAGCAGTTATTAGCTCGCTGCGTATTCTCATGAGAGCGATTTGTGTTTTCGTGCAACTGTTTTGCAGTCGTGTAATTAATCTCATGCACAAATCAATCATAGCAATCTGAAATAAATACAGTTTAGCTTGCAGCAGCGGTGTAGTTAAAAAAAAAAACCATGAATATGAAGAAGTTATTATCATCTTTGGTCTTCTTTTACTGCTGCTGACACTACTTATTCTACTCCTGCTAAAAATGTTAATGAGAGTAAATAGCACCTTCTGAAATCCAATTTTCTGTCGGTATTATATAAACGATTAGTGTCATCGATCCGAACTTCTCCAAACAATTTAATTCATAAATTGAATTGCTCACTTTACTTACCAAGAAGAGCGTGTTGAAGAAAATGAAGCAACATTTGATGCTGCAGAGACCGCACATTGTGAAGCAGAAAGTGTGTTTTTAAAGAGAATTTAAAAAGATAAACCAGAAAAGAGAGAAAACTGCAAACTTTCCTCGGTCCGAGTGTGAGCAGTGACAGACTGAGCAGCTGTGTGTAGCAGACAGTGGATCGTATGGCCTCAGGAAAATGAGCCTGATAACGTTTACACTGATGTCTCATGAAAACTTGAAGTGTCTCTTCAGAGCATTTGCATAGAAGCGTGATGCATCGCTGACTGCAAGAAGTACAGTAAAATATGATAATCTAAGCAGCGCCAGCTTCTATACATGGATGGATTACAGGGAAACAATGGTTGCTTGGGTCAAAGTAAACCAGCCTCCAATTCTACACAAGAGTGCTGCAGACATAAAACATCCACGAACCGCTCAGCTGTGTTTGTATATCTTGCAGGTATTTTGCATCATCTTGGGTCTCGTTCTAACTGTTCTGTGACTTCCTGGTTGCAGCTTCTTTGCGTGTCTTTTTGTGCTTGTTGTCTCTTTGTAGACGTTTTGCTCTTTATGTAATGTATTTAGCGGTCCACATCTGTCTGTGCTGTGGGGACATAATGTGAACATTGACCTAAAAGATGCATTTTATTTACAGCAGCAGCAGTTTGCATGATTAAAAAGTCGTGTTTTGCATCACAGGAGCAGCCGTGCTGCATGTCTTTAATGTCTGCATGTGTGTGATGACACAGAACAAGATCATGCACAATCAACAACACAAAAGTCCACTACAGTCTCTACAAGTCACTATTTCATCAGCAGATGCTTTTATCCACAGCGCCGTACGTCTGAGAGCAGAATCAACACAAGCGAGGATCTGGTCAGGAGAAAAGCTGACACCTCTACCACAACCATCCATCCAT
>NW_007577876.1:295886-300048 GCF_000690725.1 Stegastes partitus | reverse complement strand
AAGGCAAAGAGCCAAACCCTCCTGTCTGCACAAACCACCGTCCTCCTCCCTCCTCTCATCACTGCACATCTGAAGCTCTCCAGATGACCAGTCAGTTTACAGTTTGCCCCTTTATGGTCAATAAAAACATCAGTCCACTTCAGCATGCAGAGTTTTTTATGGTCTTCCAAGCAGTGACGGAGCTGAACAACTGTTTATAGGAGCGGCCGAGGCGTCGCTAACGAATAACCATTTTCATCAAATCACTGTTAGTCAAAGTCGTTTCTTCCGTCACTCACTCGTATCATCTGCTCATGCAGGCAGGCTGCAGGAAGCACGTGAGCGCTAATATACAGCCTAAGAAGCTTAGTTACGTGACCTTTGATTAAAATCTGCAGCGGTTGCATAACTTTCTGAACTGTTGATAAAGCTCAGAGGATAACTGCATTTCAACTGCATCAGATAAGGAGACAGAAGCGTCTCTGTTTGGGTCAGAACATCCACGTTTAGTCGTCTTCTGGGTCAGGTTCTGGGTCAGGTTCTGGGTCAGGTTCTGGGTCCGTCCTGCATTGCTGAGCAGTTTGTACCACTTGTTTCCTTTTCAAAGCAGCTTTCATCCCTGCAGGCTTTTAGAGTCACTACAAGAGCTCCCACTGAATCCACAGCGAAGCCTAAAACACTCACGCTGCACTTAGAAACACACGTACAGGCTCTGTCCTCACATCTAATGCACACAGAGATAAGAATCATAATAATCATAATCACTTTTCAAATAAATGTTAGAAAAACTTCCTCTACAAAACCCAGCAGAGAAAAGACCAAGAAATGAATCAACGCAGTCATCTTCTGTGTTGCAGGAGTTTCTGAGAAGCTCTGGAGGATTTTCAACAAACACAACATTCCAGTTCACTTCAGACCCACCAACACCCTGAGACAGGAGCTGGTCCACCCTCAGGACACGAGACACAAACAGAGCGACGTGGTGGAGGCANACACTTAGAGACAGACAACCAAGCACACTCACATTCACACCTACGGACAATTTAGAAAGATTACAACATTAAATATAAACTTTTCTTTTGTTGGTTGGTGGAGAGACACTGATGTCCCAGATGTGTTCACTGCTTGCTGTGCTGTGTCACAGTATTTGCGTTGGAGGCGTGACTGACCTGGACAACAAAACCAAACCACACTGCACACGCTGTATGTGATGCACGACTTTAACAGCCCTGAAAACTGTCAAATAGTCTTAAAATGCTGGGCTGCTGTTGTTGTTGCTGACGTTTTGGCTTTTAATAGATCGATACGGTGCCGAGGGACGGGAAATGTGGGAAACAGAGCCGGCGAATAGCCTAAGGGCACAGTCCAGGTCAGCTGGGAATTGAACCAGAGACTCACTGCTTGAAAGCATTTGTGCCCATATGGTGCTGGACCTAGTTACCCCTCTATATGTAATTTAATTACAAACTGGAAGTTGTTTCCTGCAGCTGCAGACGATTAGCCCTCATAAAAGCTGGAAATAGAAAAGTATAGTTTATCTGAGAAGCTGTTTATTCTCATTAAACCCCATCAGGCCACATCACTGTGCCTCCACTGGACATAAAATTTAAATATTTGACAAACAGACAGAAACATGACAGAGGAATATGAAATTTTGTTCTCGAGGAAACATGGAAATGCAATTTCTTTTCTGTCACAGTGTGCGAGCAACCGCAGCATTGTGATTATCTGAACTGGCTTTGGGGCTCCTTCCATCCTTTTGAGGACCAAACTGTTCCTCGGAGCTCCTCCACCGACGAATGAATCCGGAGCAGCTGCAGGAAACCTGGTTTGACTCCACGGGCTGGAAAAAGACAGAGGCCTCTGGCTGCACCACAACAATCTCCATCGCCGCAACCTCCGAGTGAAAGCAGGGAAGCTTGTGAGACGCTGCCAGAGCCTCCTCACATCTCTGTGTTCTTTCCTGCTTCCATCTCCTCAGTGTTCTCTCTTGTCCCCCTCCTTCTTCGACTTCCTTTGAGCTGAAGCCAGAGTGCGTCAGGCTGTGAAGGACCACGCTGCTTTCTAATTTCAGACATAGCATCAGATGTTTCTCTCTCTGTCCTCATTTGCTGCTGAATCACAGCAGGCCCTTTGAATGTATATAAGGAAACACGGTGACTCCGTGTGGGCTGAGTCAGGAGGCTTCACCCGAAAAGCCGCCGTCATTAGAGGACAAACAAAAGGCTTGTCTGTCTGTCAGGAGACTCCATCGTCTGTTACACTGCAGGTCATTTACGTGCATGCAGGAGAATGAGGTTACGTCTTCCTGTTTCTCATCACTGACTCTCTGTCCATCGTGCCAAATTTGCTTGTTCTTATTTGCATGCAACAAAATTCAGAGTGAAGAGATAAAGAAGTGTTTTACATTCCTGCATCAGTTCCCACAGCTTCAGCCTTCACAGGGCGCTCCTTCAAATACCTGGAAAATGAACACGTCAACCCTCAGGTGTTATTAGAGGACAGGTCAAGGTGATTTTACTTTTGTGACTTAAAAAAAAAATGCTGTAAATCAGGATAAATAAAGCTACGATAAATGGTAACGTGCCCGTCTATGGTTAAAAAAAGGGAATTTATAATAAATAAAAGAAAAAGTAACAAAAAACATTTATTTAGGAGCATTTTAGTTTGAGGTTGTGATGCACAACCAGGAACACGGCGTCTATAACGTTCATGTAGTGCCGTTGTTCTGGGGGTCGTGGGTTTAGTGGCTCTGACCTCAAAAACAGAAATCAAAGTGGAGTTCAATGCAAACCCGTAACAAAGTGTTTATAAAGAGCTGGACATCTGTTTAGGGACATTCATCATAAGGTGGTGATACTGGCACTAATATAAAACTAAATCAAAGGTCACATGGTTCTTCAGCCTCCAGGACAGACACATGGTGGACATAGTGAACGTCCCAGGAAGTGACCAAATATGGTCACTCGCCCCATAAAGGGTTTCCAGTGCAGTCGACTAGAAACAGGATTATTATTATTATTATTACTGATCTCAACAAGACAAGTGACTGCAGGTTTGATCTCCTCTGCAGTACGAGGCGTTCGGCCACAGGAGGGCCCCGTTCACACACATCACAAACAACCAGCCACCGGCCGGCTTCACGGACATTTGGCCTCGGCTCCGTCATGTCAGGGAGTGATGGACTGATGCAGTCTGCTGCTCTTTGAAGGAGTTTGTGGGAACAGGATGCCAAATGATTAACACGCAGCCTTGGATGACTTTGAAGGGCCTCATGAGAACAGGAAGTCAAACCATTACCATAGTTGGAGAACTCGGCAACAAAGAGGGAACATTGTCCGTCCCACTCTTTGTTTTTCCTGTTTTGAATTCCATATAACTTGGGCAAAACCTTGAGTGATTTCCGCCTGATAAGAGCGATTATCTTGGAACAAGGTGGAGCTGTGTGGACCATTAGGATGAATGCATTTGGTTGCACGTATTATTCTATGAAGGGAACGTCCTTATAGGGTGCAGGTACCCAATGCACTAAGAATCTTTATTTATTTATTTGATTTTTTTTTACCTTATATGGTTCTTGTAAAGAATGCACCAAAAAACTGAGACTCTACATTCCTTACGGGTGACATTATGCACATTATGTGGCTGCTATCGAGCTCCTTTAATTTGTACGGTGAGCGACGAAAGAATGCATTAGGCATCACAGAAAGAAAGAAAGAAGGAAAGAAAGAAGGAAAGAAAGAAAGAATCTGTGATGAAGCAGAAAGATTAGAGGGAATGTGAAAGAAAAAAGACAACAAATTAAATATTCAAAGAAAGATTGAAGGAAAATGTTGAGAAAACAGTTAAAAGAATCTGTTACAAAGAAAGACTGAGAGAAATTGGAATATAAATAAAAAAAAAGAAAAAGGAAGATATAAAGAAAATATGAACAGAATCTGCTCCGAAGCAAGATTAGAAGAAATAAGAATAAAAATAATTCCAATGACACATAAAAGATTCACATGAAGAAATAAAGAAAATATAGAAAAAAACATCTGATGAATCTGAAAAGAAATTTAAAACCATAGAGTAAAGAAATAATAAAAAAAGAAAGAAAGAAAAAAGAGAAAATTTTAAGGAATCTGTTTTAATGAAAGAGAATAAAAAAATTGAAATAATTAATAAAATTGTTTTAAAAAAA
>NW_007577876.1:197749-294696 GCF_000690725.1 Stegastes partitus | reverse complement strand
ACATTCCAGTTCACTTCAGACCCACCAACACCCTGAGACAGGAGCTGGTCCACCCTCAGGACACGAGACACAAACAGAGCGACGTGGTGGAGGCACTTCAGTGCAGCGAGGAACGCCCAGATCTGGACATCAGGGAGACTAAACCACCGCTCCAGCACAGAAGCTCCTCAGGACAGCACTCAGCATCCACCTGCATCTCAAGGACAAAGGACTCTCATTCAAAGACAACAATGTACAGATGTTGGCCTGCAGGGAGGACAGATGGTTTGAGAGAGGAGTGGAAGAAGCCATCTAACAGGAGAGACCATCCCTCATCAGAGGTGGAGGTCTGAGGCATCACCTCTCACCTGTTACTGTTCAGTCCTAAGATCTCTCCCCAGGAAGATGAACCCACATCCACACCTAGACACAAAGACCCTAATGAACCCCACTGTGTCAGGAGGAGCACTAACGACCCACATAACGAGGGGGAGGAGCAACAAACCCCCAATTAAAACCGTAACTCAGGTGTTAATGGCTCCTTGAGGATATCAGGATATGGAACTCCCAACCAGTCAGTCAGAGCTGATGAAGCCTCTTGGATGAAGGTGGAACATCTACAAGGAACTCAAGCAGGTCCAGCTGATACCATTAATCTACCAGAAGACACACGGTGGAGCGTATCTGCCACTCCCCCGCCGCCACCGATGGAGGAAACAGAAGTGTGAGCGCTAACTAAACTAGCATCAGCAGCCAAGTACTGCCTGTGTGTTCTGGACACTTCCACCCCGTCAGAGTGCTGCCCCGGGGTGGAAGTGTCCCCCGACCGCTCAGAATATTCTGATATTCATCATTAATCGGATCTGTGTTGTTCAGACTGTCATGAACAGACCAGATCCAGGTCGTGTAGGAGAAAAGAATCGGATCTGGGTCACTTCAACTGCCGTCTGAACGTATTTGAACATATATTAACCTTTGATGAACGTACGGGCCGTACACAGTCACACCGGTCAGTTAGGCTGAAGTCCAGCGATGTGCAGTGTTCAAACAATGCACTCGTTATTATAAGAACTATGAACAATAAATATTAACAACTAATGAGCCTTCCAGCATCAAGCCCTCCTCGTATCTGGACCTCCGTCTGGACAATCCCACAGCCTTGATATCCGACATAGAAGAAGGTTTTACATTTAGTGTCGGGTTATCGAGTCCCGACTGGACTTCACAGAGCATTAAATTACACAAAACATTAGATGAAACAATAAAAGTAATGAAACATCTGTAAAAAGGCATCAGAGCAGAAATCAACGCTTTGTGAACTGAGGAACTGTCTGAGCTGTTCTGGTCGTCAGGAGGAGCTTGTCCTGCTGGAAACACAGACGTTACTGGATGTACCTGCAGCTTTATGAGAACATGTGTAGGCCTCTGACCGGCTGCTCGTGTGAAGTGACCAGATGTTAGCTGGTGGTGGACCTCCCTCGCTCTGCTAGCTGCTCCCAGCAAGAGCTGAACACTGAAAAACTCATATTGAAGCCAGAAAGCTCAAACACCAAACACTTGTGTGCGTAGATGATGTGTAGCTTTACTTCAGCTCTTCCAGTGAAGTGCAGCTTCCAACATTTTTGTACGAGCTACGTGGCACTGATTCCTAATCCGTCCTGAACGCTGGGAGTTACAGCGTTACACAGTTTGGTAAAGACCCTGTTTTCCCTCGTCTTCATCCAGTTGTTGCCGTCTGTCAGTAAACAGTTAAACTTTTGGGGGTCTGCGCCATCAATCAGCTGCTTTTAGTTCTGGGAATATGTTTGAAGTCTAAAGTAAACTATGTGCCTCCCCCATATGGTCCCACTTAGACATACCAGGCCCACGAGCTGCTCCCTCACATCGCCGTAGTCGCCCCCACCGAGGGAACCGCGTCCATCTGAAACCACAACTCCATCATTTAAGGGTCAAAAAAGTGACTACGCACCATGTGTTATTGGTGTCAGAGTGTTGTAAGCCCGCCACAAGAATTTGGTGTTTGTTTTTCACAGCTAATGAGCCACAGCGGCCTCAGCAGTCTGACTCTGTAGTTCAATGTTCACTTACTGTGGCTTCTATCAAACCCATGCACGGATTTACAAACACTGACAGTAAAGTGATGCTCCTTTCAAAGTAATGCGAAAAATAGTTTTTATTTATGTTTTAGCTTCATGCCAAGTGCGCTCATACGACTGTGATTTATTTTTCCCACAGACTTTCCCTGTTTGGTTAAATTACAACCAACAGAAAGGTCGTCGATGAACACGTTGACCATAAATAACACGGTGAAGGCTACGAATAACGTCCAAAACAAACAGAGACAGTAACTCACTCCATTTTAACACCGTCTCACTGCATTTGAATGAACCACGTGTCATTGTTTTACAGATATATGATCATTTTTGAGAGAAAATGCATTATTTATAGTAAAGATGACAAACGGTACAATCAACTGTAATTTTAAAGATTTTCCTTCTTTTGCGTAACTACCAATAAAAACTCAGCGACGGTGCCAGATTTACATTTCTGATTCTTGAATTATGATTTTTAAACTTACAGGATTTTGGCACTGTTGCTGCCAGATTTTCATTATTTTTACAGATTTGTTGATTTTTATTTTTTACAGTGTTGCAAAATAAATAAATAAATTCATGATAAAGAGTCATAAATTGTTTAATCAGCCTTCAACATTTGCCGTCTACACGCAGATTTTTGTGTGAAAAACAAATTAGCATCCAGTTTACTATCGTCTATATTTTCTCATTTTAAACTGCAAATGTTCAGGAGTTAAATGCAGTGAGAAATAGTTCAGCTTTATCAGTCGTATTTATACATGAAAACACATCTGATGTTTTGTTTTTCCTGTTAAAGGTCTAGTTTAACATTTGCTGTGCTCGGTCTTCTTCGGTTCTTGTAGCTTCACCTGTGTGGAGTTTCTCAAGTCACTTGTCAGGTGGCTTGTTTGGATCACCTTGAAGAGCAGTTGTTGTTGGCCTGGAGCTGCCTCGGTGTCTCCCGTCTCTTCGTGTGATCCCAGACGACTCCGTGATGCTGAGACCTGCCGTCTGCGGGGGTCAAACCATCTGTCGCAGGACTCTTTGATCCTCTTGTCACTGAAGATGTAGTCCTTTATGGCTGCGCGTCATGTGTGAGGCTGCTGTCAGGCTGCAGAGGGAACAGACGACAAACCTCCAAACATCTGCACAATACTGAATGTGTGCCGTCCTTGGTGTAAACGAGACACACAGTGACATCATCTGCTCCTTCACACATTATTTTCTGTATTTGTGAAAAACACAGTTCTTCCAGTGACACGACAGAACTGAGCCGTGACTTCACGTCTAATGTTAAATAACGTTTAACCCACAACTGTGATTCACCACATATCTACACTTTTGTAGTTTTATAAAGACGTGTTTGTTTAATGAGAGATAAATGCAGAACTACAGAAGAACTAACTTGTTAACGTAATGTGTTGATCAGTGTGTGACATGAAACCTGTCATGCAGTCAGTACAGCGGTTATCATTCAGCATTCATTGTTTTTACACTTTACATGAAAAAGCCAAAAAATGCTCCTGATCTCATGTAAGATCTGAACTAATCAGGGCTACAAGATGTATGTTAATAAAAAGACATTACTGTATTTTAATTGCATGACTATTTCCTGTCATATTTCTGTGTTTCTGGTGCCCAAGCTGCTGAAATATTATTTTTTTTACAGTGCAGGTGATGATTTTGCAGATTCATAAGATCATTGCACTGAATGGAAACTGTACTGACTATAAACTATACACAACAATGCTCTGCAGCTGTCTATACTGCTTACATAATAACTGTTATAAACACATTTAGAGTTTTCATTGATCTCATTGTGCGCTTGCAGAGCTAAAGTTAAAACAATATGTAAAGCAAACTTAGAAGAATGTCCAACAACTTCATTCACGTCCAGAACATCACCAGACGAAACTAGAACCCTTCACACCAGCTTCACATGATCACACAGACGAGAGAAAAACCAGTCTGCAGCTAACAATTGTGACACAAAAGGCGAATGAGCACGCACCTCAGAGACACACCCAGCCAGCAGCGCTGCTCAGACCAACAGGTTTACAGGTGTCGTCTACAGGACGAGCTTAGTGTTGGTGGTCACTCGCTCTCACTCGTCCACTTTCATCTGCAGAAACTCAAACCAGGTAAAAGCAAAAAGGATTTTTGGAGTCACCTCAGAGGTTTGTCTGTCTGCTGAGAGCCAGACAGGAGCGTCGGTGCAAACAGAAAGCTGTCCTACTGGCTCTGCCTGATTCCTGCCTCCACTCTGTCACAGGCTGCTGAGTGCTTCCAGGGAATAAAGTGGCACAAAGAAGGTCACAGCCGGGAAGTGTGTTCTGAGAGGAGACACAGACTTCATGGAGGTAGACATGCTTTTTGTTCCTATGGCTGTGTGGTGTTGGTGTACTCTGTCCCACCTTGTTGCTCTGGTTCTGTTCAGACTCAATGCTTTCTCTCTCCCACACATTTCCTACTCACTGCCTCTTTTGTTTTCTGTCACACATGTTTTCTGTCCTTTCTGTTCTCAGGTCAGCGGGCCGGCGGGGGCTGGACATGTGTGTTTTTAATTGTCCTTCCGATAGCGCTGCCTGTTTCCTGTGTACCGAGGGGCAGAGAGAGGCTAGCCATCGCAGAGGCAGTCTGAAAGCAGAGGCTCCTCCTGCCAGCATCTCAGAGGATGTGTGAAGACAGACAGGGCGAGTGTGCAACACACCAGTTTCACACCAGACCCATAAACTGAGCGGCACAAACCACAACCAGGAGAAGAGGAAGAAGGCCCAACAGATGAGTGGCTGTTTGATGGTATCATCTCAACTCGAGGATGGAGAAAGACAGTAGGAAACCAAAGACCTTTGTGTCCACCTTCCGCTTGGCCCTCAAGCCTCAAACCCAGCCTACCTCTGTGAAGAAGCAGAAAGAGAACGGACTGGACACAACGGACAGGACTTTGATGGGAAACAGCAAACTGGGGATCCCATCTGCAGCAGGTAAAGGCATGACAAACAGCTGACAAGTTCATTTTCTGATCTGCCCGTTTGTAAAACTCTGCTCTAACCGTTCAGTATTGCAATATAACTGGAAGGTGTTCATCACATTTACCACAGTTGCACCACTTCCCTCAGCCCACTGTGGCGATTCACGCTTCAGCTCAAACCGCTCACATGAGGACATTTCAAAGGACTTTCAGGGACACCAGGAAGGCTGGAATCTGTTTGAGTAAATCTGTACAACAAAGTCAGAACCCCTGAAGCTGTGTGTTGAAGTCACTAGTTTGACATTATTGTGAAATGTGCTGTTAGTTGTGGTGTCTGACGGTTAGTTTTGTCCTCAAACCTTTCCTCCCCTCCTGCTCCCTAATGTACACAGACTGATGGCATTCCTTCGTCCACTGGTGACCGCCCACTGACCACCCAGCTGGACGTTCCAGCACCAAAATGCACTCGTACTTATACAAATGTGGTGGGAAAACCTTGTAAACAGCCAGTTGAATTCCACTTCACTTACAGCCGTACTGTAGTCTATTAAACCAGATCAGTGATGAACTGACGCCGCTCAGCCTGGAGGCAAAAACAGACAAAGACCTGCATTAGTCTGCAGCCTTCTGCAGTCAGGAGCATGAACCCATGAACAGCTTATAGTGCCACAGTACACTTTGTGAAAAGAGATTTTTTTTAAATGAACCGTTTCTCTAAAGCGTTCTGTATAGAGCCTCCACAGGCTTCGTAAACAACCCTCAAAAAACTGGTTCCAGTCTGGAGTTTAAATAGTGCTTCAAAAAACTGCAGCGGAAAAAATGTTTTGTCAGGAACCATTTTCAGGATGAAGGATCTTGATAATAATTTAACAACAAAGGGACTCAGACATGCAGTATTCTGGCTCTTTTCCATTCTAATGCATTTAATAGTTTCAGCTCTGGACTGTTGATCAGAAGATGCCAGTTTTGGATTTGAGAAACGCCGTTCTCACCGTTTTCTGATGTTTTACAGACCAAGTGATTGATCTAACTCTCTAACTTTATTACCTGCCACCAAACCAAATAACTCCAATAAAAATACAAATCTTTAATTCTGTGGCGAACCACATAAATTAATTAAAAACCATCCTAAAGGCTCTTTAATTGGCACAACAAGAGAACCTTCTGAAGAACCATTAAATAACCATCATTTTTCTGAGTATCCTTATTTTTATGCAGCATCTTTAAATACATTTATGTTGCATAACGTAGATGCAACATAAGCCCCCCTGCAGCCCTTGACCAGACTAAGCCGTGTACAGATAATGGATGGGTGGACACACACATGAAACACCAGCTAATGACTGAGGGTTTGGATAATGTGGTCCATCCTGGTGAGTCAGTGATAGAGGAACGCTGGCCTGCAACTAAACAAAGCACGTCTGGAAACAAAACCTATTGTCTTTGTACATCTGCTTTCTGTTCAGATTCCCGGCAGACAAAAGTTCAGAGTGTTGAAGCGCCGCGCTTCAAAGAGCCGCTCAGAGACTGTACAGTCTGTGGTGGAGGTGATGCTACGCTGCAAGGTGTTATCACCGGAAGTCAACCTCTGAGCGTTTCCTGGCTACACAATGGTAAGTGACTCATTAGAATTCTTTAGAAAATACCAGTTGGTAGAATATGTCAGCCATGAAGACGTCCAAACAATGACAGATCGACTGTATTGATCATCTGTGATGGAAACATGTTGGTCTGATGTTTTCTTGGTTTGTAGGTGAGAAGGTGCATTCAAATAAGACTTCATTCAAAAACGGTGTTGCCAGCCTGACTCTGTCTGCGTGTTCACCTGTAAACGCTGGTACGTACACCTGCACAGCTGAGAATGCTGCAGGTAAACAGTCGAGCAGCGCTGCACTACGTATCACAGGTAAAGCATTTTGTGCAGAACAACCAGTGATGATGAGCAGAGCGGCATTAAACTGACCCCTGTACAGTAAACCTACTTCACTCTGTTTACACTGGAACAGCAACAAAGGAAACCGTCAGAACAAACCGCCGTGAGCTGCACGGTGAGGTCACGTCTGGGGTTGCATCACATGAAAACACCAGATTGTCCTCAGCTTCTAAAGGGGCAGAAGAAAAGGACAAAGGTAGATCACTAAACATCGTCACACACCCATGAAATTATCCCTTGTTTCTGCTTTTCTTCTTCCTTTGAATAAAATAATCCTCTACAAATAATGCAAATTAACCGTAATACACTCACCATAATGGAGGGTAGGGAGGCAGCAACGAATGCAGGAAGTGACAAACTGAGACCGATGTGGGCGTTTAAATCACAGCTTTGAGTCTCAGCACCCACACAAACATTTCTGGTAACTGAACATGGAGTCCAGAAACTGCTGCCTACCTGTTCAAAAAAATGCTACCACATGATTGGTCAGTTGCTTTTTAAATCCCCCAATCAGTGAGCCTACCTGTAAATCGGCCATCTTCTTCAGTCTCCACAGACATCAGAGACAGCAGCCTTCAGACAAAAGCCTCCACCAACAAAGGTGAGGATCCCATATCACATCATACAAAGACCTGAATGAAGATAAGGTTGATTTCTTTGGCTCAGGCTTTAGAAAACAAACTAATTGAATCTCCTCAGGGCCTCCTGTGGAGTTTCTGGACCCACCAGAGCAGGTGGAGGTCCGAGTGGGCGAGCAGGCCCGACTACAGTGTGAGTTCAGGAGCAGCTCCGTCCCTGTGGCCTGCTGCTGGATTTACAACAGAGACAAGGTCCGAATGTCTGAACTGTCGTTAGCATCGAGCTTCGACTTGTTCATTTGTGCCTGTGAAACCCTTGATGACGTCCAACCTTGTTCCTCTGCAGGTGGTGGCAGGAGGGCCGCGGATTTCAATCTGCAGCACCAAGACGCAGAGCGGCGTTGAGATCTCTCAGGCGGTTCCGGAGGATACAGGCCTGTACACTGTGGTTGTACGAAACAGAACAGGTTCTGCTCAGCACACAGTTTCGCTCAGCGTCATAGGTGAGACTCACTTCAGTGCTCTAAGTGATCACTGCTGTGCTGATAGGAGGCTGACAGACTGAACAAAAGAAATCAGAGACAGATAATGAGGTTAAAAGTGAAAAGTCAGGAGCTCGGAACCATAATAATAATAATACGACATTTAAACTTACGCCTCAAGTGAAGGAAAACACTCCAAATATCATTGCCTCTGATTCTTTTGTTGCTTTGTTTCTCCTCAGACCGGCCTGATCCACCAGCATCCCATCCGGTTGTGTCCCAGCTGTCCACTCAGTCCCTGGTTCTGTCCTGGACTGGTCCCAGCTACGACGGTGGTACGGCTGTGTTGGGCTACATTGTGGAGGTCAGTCAAGGCGGTTCAGACAACCCCAGCAGCTGGACTCAACTAATAAACCGCTGTAAGAACACGTCCTTCCACGTCCGCTCGGGCCTGGAGCCTCTGGGGCAGTACCGCTTCCGAGTCAGAGCTTACAACTCGGCAGGGGTCAGTGAACCGAGCCAGGAGTCCGAGTTTGTCAAGATGGCGACTGCAAGTGGGTGACACGGTGTATGACTCGCCACAGAAAGTCGTGTTCTTTGATTTGTTTTGTCACTTCTGTAAGAAAATTGATTATTTTGCCATCTTTGTGTCTAAAGAGGAGAAGAAAGAAGAACCAGAGTCATACGTCACCATGACCACAGACACCAAACATAAAGTCAAGGAGCACTACAACGTGCACGAGAAGCTGGGCGTGTAAGTCAGGAGTCCATACTTGGCACAGATGGGATCCAGTCTGAAGACCTACCTAAGGTTTCTAACTGATTGTGCTTTTAAAATTTATAGTGGAAAATTTGGAGACGTGCACCGACTGACCCACAAAGAGACGGGCCAGGCTTACGCAGGGAAGTTCTACCGGGCCAGGTCCTCCAAGGAGAAGGCGACCGCTCGCAAAGAGATCGAAATAATGAACAAGCTTCACCACCCGAAACTTGTGCAGTGTCTGGCTGCCTATGACACCCGGTCGGAGCTGGTCATGGTCATGGAGTAGTAAGTCACGTTCAACTATATATGATGATGAACAGTTTATTCTGCTCTTCTAAAGACACAAAATATCATAACACAACACATCAAAATATCCTGTCAGGTTGTGTATAAACTAGAGACGAAGACATTGCAGCAATAGTTGGTGGTTAAACGTTTGTACATTCAGTTTTGTGAATTGAAACCTTTCACACTCTAAAATCCTGGAAGTGTGTAAAAGACATTTTACAATAACACTAGATGCACCAACGCAGTCCCACTACAAGACTACATAGGAGTTCCTTGTGTGTCTAGCATCGAAGGCGGCGAGCTCTTTGAACGCATCGTGGATGACAACTTCGAGCACACGGAGCCCACCAGTGCCCGCTACATGCAGCAGATCCTGGAGGGCATGCAGTACGTTCACAAGCAGAACATCATCCACTTGGACCTCAAACCGGAGAACATCGTCTGTGTGGACACAACCGGGACACGGATCAAGATCATCGACTTTGGCTTGGCGAGTGAACTGGGTGAGTCTGGTTGGATTTGCACCTTTTTATGACAGATCCTCTTTTACTGTATTTGAAAAGGTTTTGCAGTTTCTTTCTATGCACAGGTAGTTGCATGCAGGTGTCTGGCTTCATAAACTCTGCTTCAGTTTTAACTGACACAAATATATTTTCTTTTTTTACCTTGACAATATTGCAAGGTCAATACAGGACACCTGACTCTAATGAATGCCGAAGATAGCATCAGGGAGTGTCTACATTCCTGCAGGTTTATGTTGCCCATTCCACTTTCTTTAAATAGACTCCTACCTCAACTCAGTGAAGGCAGCAAAGCACATGAAGCCAATTCGTGCAGAAAATGTGATGCTCCAGATGCAGCAGCTCCAGACTGGGTGGTCTATTTAGAGAAGACGAGAGCTTTCTGTAAATAGGTTCATGCAAACACATACCAAGTGTTTGGGGGAAACATTTTGAGGAAGTTGTTTCTTGTCCTGTTTTTCAGAGGAGGGTAAACCTCTGATGGTGCTGCACGGTACGCCCGAGTTTGTGGCCCCTGAGGTGATCAACTATGAGCCCGTGGGCCTGGAGACCGACATGTGGAGCATCGGAGTCATCTGCTTCATCCTGTGAGTTGAACTGTGGTGATGATGGCTGCAGCTGGAAAAAAGTGGAGTGCACAACACCTGATGTGATTTCATGTCCTCATAAAATGTTTAAAAGAAAACATGCTCGCAGTGAGTTTTTGGGTTTTTTTTTTTGCTTAAAACTTTTGCAAAATGAAATGGCAAAGCAGCCAAATGTAATCTATTACCACCTTGGATTGCTCACTGATGTAAACTTAATGGGCTAAACACTGCAATGCTCCCCATACATATCTACATGGATCCACAAATACAGACTTGGCACCATCTGCTGGTGCTGTCTTGGTATGACTGCACTGAAAACACATCATGTTCCCCCAAGTTGAAAAAACTGTCTTTTTTTGGGGGGTATAGACACTGCAGATGAGCTCATACAGTTTGTTTGAGCCTGCGCTCATTATATCTTCTGATCTAGGCTCAGTGGAGAATCCCCCTTCCAGGGAAACAGTGATGCTGAGACCTTTGCTCTTGTGACCGCTGCCCGCTACGAGTTCGACGAGGAGAGTTTTGAGGACATCTCGGATCAAGCTAAAGACTTTATCAGCTCCCTGCTCAAGAAAGACCGGAGGTTGGTCTGTTTTTATGTTTTAATCTCTGCTTTATATAATTATGCTAAATGGCAAACTGCTCCATATGATACGTGCACTAGGATCAAGTATATACGCTGAACAAAAACATAAATGCAGCACACTGATGGTTTTCTTTCTTTTGTTATGATCAGACTTCAGTCTAGCTAAAAGTGTTTAAGCTGGTCAACTGGTGACAAACCATTCAGTTAATCCTGGCTAGGTGTGGCCTTAAGGACCATGATTCAACAGCGTGACCAGAACACAGACACTCCCTTGATGAGTGACCTTAAAATGCAGTTTTATCCAAATGACACAACGCAACAGGTGACAAGAAACGGACGAGGACGGCTGGTGTGCATGTCGCATGCTGACACGTCATTTAGGGCCGTAGCCAGCAGCTTGAATGTCTGCAGCTCCACCGCTTGTTGTCTAGGAACTGATTTCAGACAGCTCTGGATGTCTGATCCTGTCCCCCAACGTGTCCACCAGCTTCACCGAGACCTTCAGGAAGAGTGGGACAAAATCCCTCCAGCAGTCTTGACAATCTGATGACTGACTTGTGATTTCTGGCCTGCGACCCGTAGATCCGTCTTCCTATTATCATTTCTGAAATAGTGCATACTTGGTTGTGTCATGCCGTCCAGTGTGTTGTAGAGACACCGCTGGTTGCAACACCATCTATTTCCGATATGTCAGTATGTGTATATATGATGGAGAGTTTTAAACTGCTGCTTTGTTCATGGTGTCACACTCTGAGCTCCAGTTTCTTGGGACATTCCCTCATCTGCAGAAAATGAATTCACACGCGAGTTAACGTTGAAAATAAGAGACACACACTCCATCACACAGCAGATAGTGCACACCTGCATCACAGGGAGTGTTTGACAGCCTTTGCTTGTCCGTCTCCAGAGGCAGGTTGTCGTGCACCGAGGCCCTGGCTCACCCCTGGATGGCCTCCTTCACCCCTCTGAGCCGCAGACCCACCAAGTCCCTCAACAAGGAGAAGATGAGACGCTTTCTGGCCAAGCGCAAGTGGAAGGTAACACCTGAGCAATGACTCCAACGCTGTTAGCACAACGCATGAATAATTTTCTTATCAGCGCTTCCTTATGATGGCTTTTTAATGTCGTCGTCCTGTATAGACCTGAAGCCTGGTTATGAGTCTAGTTTGTCATTCAGTGCAATTTTTTTTTTTTCCCTTTTAAACTTCTAGAAAACTGGCAAGGCTGTTCTGGCCCTACAGCGAATGGCTAACCTCTCCAACAGGCCAGACTCTCCTGGCAGCTCTTTAGAGGGTAAGACAGATAAAGACACACACACACACACACACACACACACACACACACACACACACACACACACACACAATGCCCTCCCACGTCCTAGATCTACATGCATATGGCAGATGACTCACAGTTTCAGATTGTCACTTCAAGTTTACCCTTTTATGATCAGTAAAGCCTTTTCTGTTTCATTCATCATCATCCACCCTCTCATCCAGAGCCAGGCTGGAGCCAGGAGGCAGAGGAGGCCATCCAGTCGCTGGATAAGCAGCTTCAGATCGAGCCTCGCTTCCAGCAGGCCCTGAAGGACGCCACCCTTCCCAAGGGAGCGACTGCTCAGCTAACGTGCCTTGTCAATGGTAGAGTGACAGAAGTGTGATGTGCATTATTACTGCCAAGCTGCATTATGCAAGAGCCGAGGGCAGAAACACGACGCTGTCTACAATATGAGCAATGGAACGAAATGTGAAGCTACGACCAGTATTTTTAACACTGAATCAGATTACCATAAGAGCTGAAAACATCTGATTATCACCCAGTTGAGCACCTCCTGTGAGCTCAGTGTCCAGATGCTGGGCTCAGCAGCTTTACTGTTCTCTGTGTTTAATCTACACAAGACCAGAGTGTTAAAATGATACGAGCAACATCGATCTTCTCATCCTTATAGTGCCCTAAAATGCTGAACTATTCTTTAATCTGTTTAACATTTAGAACAACTTTTAAAGCTGCGAACACTTTTTCCCCCCAAATATTAATGAGTTTCTCTCTTTTTTTTTTTCTCCTGTAAATGATAAAATACCTCAATCTGTTTGGCTGATATGGGAGATTGTCAGCTACACCTAAGTCATGTCATTATGTTTATGTAATGTGCAGTGTCCTGTTTTTGTACCGTTGTTATGCACAGATGTCTTATTGTCTGTATTCTAGGTTACCCACAGCCGGTGGTGAAGTGGCTTCAGGATGAGAAGCTGATGTCTGAGTCGTGCAGAGTGACAATGCAGCAACATGAAGACGGGCTCTGCTCTCTGGTTCTGGCTGATCTGGAGCCTTCTGACTCCGGGGTTTATGTGTGCAGAGCCAGCAACAAGCTGGGGGAAGCCATGTGCTCTGCCAAGCTGAAAGTGGAGCTGTAAGGGAACGTGAAGCGTTTAGGCTTTCCCTCATTAGAGTCACGGCACGTCAGCTCACGGATGGACAGCTACTCACGTCATGTCTAAGCAAAGAAAGGGCGTGTTGTCGTCATCTAGCATCAAGGGGGATTATGGGGTTTGGAGACACATCACCTGTTAGCAGGGCACTCATGAAGTTTGTATTCCTGTAATGCGGTTAGTAACTGATGCACAACGTTCTGTACCGACACGAGGTGACGTCACGCCGCAGAGATCAGACAGGTCACGTGAAAACTGTACATGTTACATATTTAAATATTGTTCAAATGTAAATGTTTTAAGAGGTAATAAAATTAAAGGTTGAGTTTAAAAGAACAACTGAGCTGAAGTGTTTTAAAATGTGAGCGTGATTCAAACTCATGCCTTGAAGTTAATGAAGAAGAAAACCAGAGGTTACTGATGGAAACGTTTCATTTAATGTTCTGTGCAAAGTTCTACAAGCAGCTCATGGAGTTAGCAGACGACATGCAGGTCAGCGACAGACATGAAATAACACGTTACAAGTCTTTTTAACAAAAGTACGGCTGAAGAACGAGACAGTTCTCCTTCTGTAAAGGCTGTTTGACACTCGGCTGCTCCCTGGAGCTCTTTCAGGTGCTTTCCAACATATTCAGATATTCTGCTGAACTGACAACACCGTCTACTGCAGAGGGCATGTTTGTGGATCGGACTTTAAAAATGTTCAGATGGATTTTTGTTAAACACCTTTTGAAGGAATCGTGTAGTTTGTCCACTGATCTGCTACGCTGCTGGTAAACATGACATCAGGTGTTCTCCATCATTGGTCAGTGCATTGATCCTTTCATGGTATCGGTCTTCTACAGGGTTTAATTCAGGCCCGTCATGTTCTACAGATGTTCTACCAGTATCTACAGACGTTTGGACAAAAACAGGCTTTTGGTCAAATTCATCTTTTACTGAGTGTTTTTTTTAATGTGCATTATTCACATATCAGTAATTCATCTTCCATATATTACACTTCTCACTCCCAGCCCAAAGTATTTATTCAATTAAATTTCATTCAATGCAACAGCTACACAGATTTTATGACAAACTCTCTACACACTACATCGTTTGGTAATTTATTATTCCTCGTTAGACAATAATAGAAATTTGTTAAAATACTCTCAAAACTCTGAACGAACAAAGATAATTTATTTCTATGGTTTAATCGCAGCATTTGTTTGACACTACCTCCTCCCTACCATGAGTTGCTTTCTAGGGACAATCATATTGTGTCAAAAGACGCAGAACCGAGATGGACCTTGTTGGAAGTGTGATCAGCTGACATGGTGCCGATGCTTCTGAATACACTGACTGGGGACGCCTCAGGATGACCGAGTCATTTAAACAGTATTCATCTGAAGGCATGCTGCTCATTAAACAAGATCTTTGGATGAGGACAGACCTACACTTAGGTTAATATGACACTTTATTGATCCCAAACAGGAATTCCAGAGGGAAAATTCCAAAGTTATGTTGTTCGGGACCATTTTTGAAATCCTTCCTCATCCGTCTTTCAGCTTTAAAGTTTAAAACGTGTGGAAAGACAATCAGGCACTGAGTCTTGGTCAGAGAAGTGGCAGCTGGTTGGATTTGCTGCAGTACAGTGAGCCGTCTCACTTCTGTTGAAGGCAGTGTTTCCATGCGTGGATCACTCGTTTGTGCACGCGTGTTCCTGGGCCTGACGTGTGCGTGTTCGCCGCTGACGTGACACAGAGTCAGACGTGTTCCTACTGTCCCTCTTGCCTCTGATGGATTCTCTTCTGAAGAAGATTCCAAGCTTTCAGTACCTTCAGAATAAAACGCAGGGGAAAATGATCCAGTGATCTTATTCTATAGACCTGGACTGTGTCATGTAATGCAGACGTGTGGATGGCGTGTGTCTGACCTGTTTGCGAGTGACTTCGGGCTCCCACAGCGTGCTCAGCACTATGTTAGCCTGCTCCACTTGCTTGCTGCTGGACCACTGACTCTCCAGTCGGCGCAGGGCGTCTTCTGTGGTCACACCATCCCGCTCCGTTATCCTCAACACAGCCTGAGAGGAGAAACAGCAGGATTCAGGGGAGGCAGGTCCAACTTTCACATTTTCCAACTTTGGTGCCCCCCAGTGGTCGAGTGCAAAACAGGAAAGTGTGGTCAACAACAACAACGTACACATTTCCCCATAGCGACAAGTATGTCAAACATATCAACAAACAAGCTTCATACAATCACAGCATCACATGAATAAACAGAAAGATTTAACTTCTGCAGTAAAGTTAAATCAAACAATGACTGAGACTGTTCTAACACTGCTTTGACTTCTCAACCCTTTGACCCGCGAAACCTGTCAGTGAGTTTGAAAAGCATGATACCTTTTTAATTTATTTCCATTTATCAGAAGCAAAAACTGTAGAAAAATAAAACCCCTGAAAGAATTGTCTCATTTTTCCAGCGGACCCTGAACTACTCATCTGTTCTGTTGCAAAACTGAACCAAACCTAAACTTAAAAATAAATCACAATATTCCATCAAGACCGCTTTATTACACACGTCTCATTTCAAAATGTGCCAAAAATACATCAAATCTGCACCGAACGGATTCTGTAATAAACAAAAAACTGTGGAGCCACAAGTGACGTTCAGGGACGTCCAGGCTGAACTGCAGGCTGTGTCTACAGACAGCTGGATGGAGCTGAATGGAGCTGGATGGAGCTGAATGGAGCTGAATGGAGCGAAGCGTAGAAACAAATCAAGAAGTAGGAAATATCTATAGTATGTAAAGCACACTTTTCCCTCATACTGGTAACACTTGTGGACACAACATGTTGATTCCAGGTTGTTTCAAACGTTTTTATTTTCCTATTTTTTACCATTTGGGCCATTATAACTTTGTCACAGTGCTTTGAGTCCCTCTACTTCCAGCCATGGCTGTGCTGTGTCCATAGAGGTGCAGGAGTTTATATTTCAGTGACCAATGAGCCCACAGTGAGTCAAAATGTGAGCATAGAACACCCAGGGACTGTCTGGGGTTCAGAGGGTTAAGGGAAGCTTTGTCTCACATATCCCACTGCAGGATGCATTTTCGTCACAGTCACTCAAGCGAATGCGGCTCTAAGTTTGTGTCACTGAGCAAGTACAAGCACATTACCTCCTCCTCGGGGATGATGGTGACCCAGACCTCGTGGACCAGATCTGTCCAGCCGGCCTCCAGAAGAACTGCTGCATCCACCACACAGACCTGTTTACCTGCAAAGACAATAAAACGCTCATGTCTCCTGTAGGAAAACAGCAAAGACAAGCAGAGTGACGGGAACACGACACACTCTGGACATCACTTCCATTTCTGCTGTTCATAAACGATTTTCTAAAAACCAACAAATGAATACTGAACTGTTCTGTCCATCAGTTCCTGAATCACATGTGGAATAAATGCACTTTAAAATAAGCATAAGAATGTTTTAATGCTATAAATGAAATAAATACACAGAACCAGGACACTGATCTGGCCGGCACAGCTCTGCAGATCATTCAGGGTAAGTCTGTATGATACCTTCGTCTCTGGCTTGACTGACTCTGCTCTTCACCAGAAGTGCGATCTCAGGCCACACGATGTCTGTCAGGGCTTTCAGTCGCTCCTGCATGAAAAACAGCATGTAGGTCAGACTTTCATTTGCTGCGTCGTAATGTGGTGTCACTTAAAGCGTAAAGTCGTATCACCTGGTTTCCAAAAACCTTCCTTCCTAATGCGCGTCTGTTGATGGTTTTATCTTCATTCAGAACATCTGAGAGCGACAAAAACAAACATCACTGCACTGCTTTACATGCTGTTCAATACAGAACATTTACAAGGGAACAGTAACAGTCAGGGCATCGGGAACACGTCTGCACTCGTTACTAAAACATATGCTTCTGTTTGCCTCCAGGTTGTACAACACGTCTGTTCACTGTGGGTGTTTTTGTTGCATCAACCATTTGAGGCTAAGAAATCAAAACTTGACATAGTGATAAGGCTGATGGATACAGCTGGCCGTGGTGACCCAGAACCATCCCTTAGACACAACGCTGTGGAAAGAGAGTATTTTATGAGGAGCTGGACTTGTGGAAGGAGTTTTTAGCATTCAGACTTCAGACGGAGGTCCGGCCTTTTTAAAGTTTAAAATTCCAAGATTCATTTTCTATATTCGGTCGAATATCTTAAAAGAAAAGGCGACGACGTTCTAGCAGTACTTGGCCATTAAAGCTGATTNAAACATTAGATGAAACAATAAAAGTAATGAAACATCTGTAAAAAGGCATCAGAGCAGAAATCAACGCTTTGTGAACTGAGGAACTGTCTGAGCTGTTCTGGTCGTCAGGAGGAGCTTGTCCTGCTGGAAACACAGACGTTACTGGATGTACCTGCAGCTTTATGAGAACATGTGTAGGCCTCTGACCGGCTGCTCGTGTGAAGTGACCAGATGTTAGCTGGTGGTGGACCTCCCTCGCTCTGCTAGCTGCTCCCAGCAAGAGCTGAACACTGAAAAACTCATATTGAAGCCAGAAAGCTCAAACACCAAACACTTGTGTGCGTAGATGATGTGTAGCTTTACTTCAGCTCTTCCAGTGAAGTGCAGCTTCCAACATTTTTGTACGAGCTACGTGGCACTGATTCCTAATCCGTCCTGAACGCTGGGAGTTACAGCGTTACACAGTTTGGTAAAGACCCTGTTTTCCCTCGTCTTCATCCAGTTGTTGCCGTCTGTCAGTAAACAGTTAAACTTTTGGGGGTCTGCGCCATCAATCAGCTGCTTTTAGTTCTGGGAATATGTTTGAAGTCTAAAGTAAACTATGTGCCTCCCCCATATGGTCCCACTTAGACATACCAGGCCCACGAGCTGCTCCCTCACATCGCCGTAGTCGCCCCCACCGAGGGAACCGCGTCCATCTGAAACCACAACTCCATCATTTAAGGGTCAAAAAAGTGACTACGCACCATGTGTTATTGGTGTCAGAGTGTTGTAAGCCCGCCACAAGAATTTGGTGTTTGTTTTTCACAGCTAATGAGCCACAGCGGCCTCAGCAGTCTGACTCTGTAGTTCAATGTTCACTTACTGTGGCTTCTATCAAACCCATGCACGGATTTACAAACACTGACAGTAAAGTGATGCTCCTTTCAAAGTAATGCGAAAAATAGTTTTTATTTATCTTTTAGCTTCATGCCAAGTGCGCTCATACGACTGTGATTTTTTTTTCCACAGACTTTCCCTGTTTGGTTAAATTACAACCAACAGAAAGAGCGTCGATGAACACGTTAACCATAAATAACACGGTGAAGGCTACGAATAACGTCCAAAACAAACAGAGACAGTAACTCACTCCATTTTAACACCGTCTCACTGCATTTGAATGAACCACGTGTCATTGTTTTACAGATATATGATCATTTTTGAGAGAAAATGCATTATTTATAGTAAAGATGACAAACGGTACAATCAACTGTAATTTTAAAGATTTTCCTTCTTTTGCGTAACTACCAATAAAAACTCAGCGACGGTGCCAGATTTACATTTCTGATTCTTGAATTATGATTTTTAAACTTACAGGATTTTGGCACTGTTGCTGCCAGATTTTCATTATTTTTACAGATTTGTTGATTTTTATTTTTTACAGTGTTGCAAAATAAATAAATAAATTCATGATAAAGAGTCATAAATTGTTTAATCAGCCTTCAACATTTGCCGTCTACACGCAGATTTTTGTGTGAAAAACAAATTAGCATCCAGTTTACTATCGTCTATATTTTCTCATTTTAAACTGCAAATGTTCAGGAGTTAAATGCAGTGAGAAATAGTTCAGCTTTATCAGTCGTATTTATACATGAAAACACATCTGATGTTTTGTTTTTCCTGTTAAAGGTCTAGTTTAACATTTGCTGTGCTCGGTCTTCTTCGGTTCTTGTAGCTTCACCTGTGTGGAGTTTCTCAAGTCACTTGTCAGGTGGCTTGTTTGGATCACCTTGAAGAGCAGTTGTTGTTGGCCTGGAGCTGCCTCGGTGTCTCCCGTCTCTTCGTGTGATCCCAGACGACTCCGTGATGCTGAGACCTGCCGTCTGCGGGGGTCAAACCATCTGTCGCAGGACTCTTTGATCCTCTTGTCACTGAAGATGTAGTCCTTTATGGCTGCGCGTCATGTGTGAGGCTGCTGTCAGGCTGCAGAGGGAACAGACGACAAACCTCCAAACATCTGCACAATACTGAATGTGTGCCGTCCTTGGTGTAAACGAGACACACAGTGACATCATCTGCTCCTTCACACATTATTTTCTGTATTTGTGAAAAACACAGTTCTTCCAGTGACACGACAGAACTGAGCCGTGACTTCACGTCTAATGTTAAATAACGTTTAACCCACAACTGTGATTCACCACATATCTACACTTTTGTAGTTTTATAAAGACGTGTTTGTTTAATGAGAGATAAATGCAGAACTACAGAAGAACTAACTTGTTAACGTAATGTGTTGATCAGTGTGTGACATGAAACCTGTCATGCAGTCAGTACAGCGGTTATCATTCAGCATTCATTGTTTTTACACTTTACATGAAAAAGCCAAAAAATGCTCCTGATCTCATGTAAGATCTGAACTAATCAGGGCTACAAGATGTATGTTAATAAAAAGACATTACTGTATTTTAATTGCATGACTATTTCCTGTCATATTTCTGTGTTTCTGGTGCCCAAGCTGCTGAAATATTATTTTTTTTACAGTGCAGGTGATGATTTTGCAGATTCATAAGATCATTGCACTGAATGGAAACTGTACTGACTATAAACTATACACAACAATGCTCTGCAGCTGTCTATACTGCTTACATAATAACTGTTATAAACACATTTAGAGTTTTCATTGATCTCATTGTGCGCTTGCAGAGCTAAAGTTAAAACAATATGTAAAGCAAACTTAGAAGAATGTCCAACAACTTCATTCACGTCCAGAACATCACCAGACGAAACTAGAACCCTTCACACCAGCTTCACATGATCACACAGACGAGAGAAAAACCAGTCTGCAGCTAACAATTGTGACACAAAAGGCGAATGAGCACGCACCTCAGAGACACACCCAGCCAGCAGCGCTGCTCAGACCAACAGGTTTACAGGTGTCGTCTACAGGACGAGCTTAGTGTTGGTGGTCACTCGCTCTCACTCGTCCACTTTCATCTGCAGAAACTCAAACCAGGTAAAAGCAAAAAGGATTTTTGGAGTCACCTCAGAGGTTTGTCTGTCTGCTGAGAGCCAGACAGGAGCGTCGGTGCAAACAGAAAGCTGTCCTACTGGCTCTGCCTGATTCCTGCCTCCACTCTGTCACAGGCTGCTGAGTGCTTCCAGGGAATAAAGTGGCACAAAGAAGGTCACAGCCGGGAAGTGTGTTCTGAGAGGAGACACAGACTTCATGGAGGTAGACATGCTTTTTGTTCCTATGGCTGTGTGGTGTTGGTGTACTCTGTCCCACCTTGTTGCTCTGGTTCTGTTCAGACTCAATGCTTTCTCTCTCCCACACATTTCCTACTCACTGCCTCTTTTGTTTTCTGTCACACATGTTTTCTGTCCTTTCTGTTCTCAGGTCAGCGGGCCGGCGGGGGCTGGACATGTGTGTTTTTAATTGTCCTTCCGATAGCGCTGCCTGTTTCCTGTGTACCGAGGGGCAGAGAGAGGCTAGCCATCGCAGAGGCAGTCTGAAAGCAGAGGCTCCTCCTGCCAGCATCTCAGAGGATGTGTGAAGACAGACAGGGCGAGTGTGCAACACACCAGTTTCACACCAGACCCATAAACTGAGCGGCACAAACCACAACCAGGAGAAGAGGAAGAAGGCCCAACAGATGAGTGGCTGTTTGATGGTATCATCTCAACTCGAGGATGGAGAAAGACAGTAGGAAACCAAAGACCTTTGTGTCCACCTTCCGCTTGGCCCTCAAGCCTCAAACCCAGCCTACCTCTGTGAAGAAGCAGAAAGAGAACGGACTGGACACAACGGACAGGACTTTGATGGGAAACAGCAAACTGGGGATCCCATCTGCAGCAGGTAAAGGCATGACAAACAGCTGACAAGTTCATTTTCTGATCTGCCCGTTTGTAAAACTCTGCTCTAACCGTTCAGTATTGCAATATAACTGGAAGGTGTTCATCACATTTACCACAGTTGCACCACTTCCCTCAGCCCACTGTGGCGATTCACGCTTCAGCTCAAACCGCTCACATGAGGACATTTCAAAGGACTTTCAGGGACACCAGGAAGGCTGGAATCTGTTTGAGTAAATCTGTACAACAAAGTCAGAACCCCTGAAGCTGTGTGTTGAAGTCACTAGTTTGACATTATTGTGAAATGTGCTGTTAGTTGTGGTGTCTGACGGTTAGTTTTGTCCTCAAACCTTTCCTCCCCTCCTGCTCCCTAATGTACACAGACTGATGGCATTCCTTCGTCCACTGGTGACCGCCCACTGACCACCCAGCTGGACGTTCCAGCACCAAAATGCACTCGTACTTATACAAATGTGGTGGGAAAACCTTGTAAACAGCCAGTTGAATTCCACTTCACTTACAGCCGTACTGTAGTCTATTAAACCAGATCAGTGATGAACTGACGCCGCTCAGCCTGGAGGCAAAAACAGACAAAGACCTGCATTAGTCTGCAGCCTTCTGCAGTCAGGAGCATGAACCCATGAACAGCTTATAGTGCCACAGTACACTTTGTGAAAAGAGATTTTTTTTAAATGAACCGTTTCTCTAAAGCGTTCTGTATAGAGCCTCCACAGGCTTCGTAAACAACCCTCAAAAAACTGGTTCCAGTCTGGAGTTTAAATAGTGCTTCAAAAAACTGCAGCGGAAAAAATGTTTTGTCAGGAACCATTTTCAGGATGAAGGATCTTAAGGAAGGATAATAATTTAAGAACAAAGGGACTCAGACATGCAGTATTCTGGCTCTTTTCCATTCTAATGCATTTAATAGCTTCAGCTCTGGACTGTTGATCAGAAGATGCCAGTTTGGGATTTGAGAAACGCCGTTCTCACCGTTTTCTGATGTTTTACAGACCAAGTGATTGATCTAACTCTCTAACTTTATTACCTGCCACCAAACCAAATAACTCCAATAAAAATACAAATCTTTAATTCTGTGGCGAACCACATAAATTAATTAAAAACCATCCTAAAGGCTCTTTAATTGGCACAACAAGAGAACCTTCTGAAGAACCATTAAATAACCATCATTTTTCTGAGTATCCTTATTTTTATGCAGCATCTTTAAATACATTTATGTTGCATAACGTAGATGCACCAACGAGCTCCAGCCCCCCTGCAGCCCTTTGCCAGACTAAGCCGTGTACAGATAATGGATGGCTGGACACACACATGAAACACCAGCTAATGATTGAGGGTTTGGATGATGTGGTCCATCCTGGTGAGTCAGTGATAGAGGAACGCTGGCCTGCAACTAAACAAAGCATGTCTGGAAACAAAACCTATTGTCTTTGTACATCTGCTTTCTGTTCAGATTCCCGGCAGACAAAAGTTCAGAGTGTTGAAGCGCCGCGCTTCAAAGAGCCGCTCAGAGACTGTACAGTCTGTGGTGGAGGTGATGCTACGCTGCAAGGTGTTATCACCGGAAGTCAACCTCTGAGCGTTTCCTGGCTACACAATGGTAAGTGACTCATTAGAATTCTTTAGAAAATACCAGTTGGTAGAATATGTCAGCCATGAAGACGTCCAAACAATGACAGATCGACTGTATTGATCATCTGTGATGGAAACATGTTGGTCTGATGTTTTCTTGGTTTGTAGGTGAGAAGGTGCATTCAAATAAGACTTCATTCAAAAACGGTGTTGCCAGCCTGACTCTGTCTGCGTGTTCACCTGTAAACGCTGGTACGTACACCTGCACAGCTGAGAATGCTGCAGGTAAACAGTCGAGCAGCGCTGCACTACGTATCACAGGTAAAGCATTTTGTGCAGAACAACCAGTGATGATGAGCAGAGCGGCATTAAACTGACCCCTGTACAGTAAACCTACTTCACTCTGTTTACACTGGAACAGCAACAAAGGAAACCGTCAGAACAAACCGCCGTGAGCTGCACGGTGAGGTCACGTCTGGGGTTGCATCACATGAAAACACCAGATTGTCCTCAGCTTCTAAAGGGGCAGAAGAAAAGGACAAAGGTAGATCACTAAACATCGTCACACACCCATGAAATTATCCCTTGTTTCTGCTTTTCTTCTTCCTTTGAATAAAATAATCCTCTACAAATAATGCAAATTAACCGTAATACACTCACCATAATGGAGGGTAGGGAGGCAGCAACGAATGCAGGAAGTGACAAACTGAGACCGATGTGGGCGTTTAAATCACAGCTTTGAGTCTCAGCACCCACACAAACATTTCTGGTAACTGAACATGGAGTCCAGAAACTGCTGCCTACCTGTTCAAAAAAATGCTACCACATGATTGGTCAGTTGCTTTTTAAATCCCCCAATCAGTGAGCCTACCTGTAAATCGGCCATCTTCTTCAGTCTCCACAGACATCAGAGACAGCAGCCTTCAGACAAAAGCCTCCACCAACAAAGGTGAGGATCCCATATCACATCATACAAAGACCTGAATGAAGATAAGGTTGATTTCTTTGGCTCAGGCTTTAGAAAACAAACTAATTGAATCTCCTCAGGGCCTCCTGTGGAGTTTCTGGACCCACCAGAGCAGGTGGAGGTCCGAGTGGGCGAGCAGGCCCGACTACAGTGTGAGTTCAGGAGCAGCTCCGTCCCTGTGGCCTGCTGCTGGATTTACAACAGAGACAAGGTCCGAATGTCTGAACTGTCGTTAGCATCGAGCTTCGACTTGTTCATTTGTGCCTGTGAAACCCTTGATGACGTCCAACCTTGTTCCTCTGCAGGTGGTGGCAGGAGGGCCGCGGATTTCAATCTGCAGCACCAAGACGCAGAGCGGCGTTGAGATCTCTCAGGCGGTTCCGGAGGATACAGGCCTGTACACTGTGGTTGTACGAAACAGAACAGGTTCTGCTCAGCACACAGTTTCGCTCAGCGTCATAGGTGAGACTCACTTCAGTGCTCTAAGTGATCACTGCTGTGCTGATAGGAGGCTGACAGACTGAACAAAAGAAATCAGAGACAGATAATGAGGTTAAAAGTGAAAAGTCAGGAGCTCGGAACCATAATAATAATAATACGACATTTAAACTTACGCCTCAAGTGAAGGAAAACACTCCAAATATCATTGCCTCTGATTCTTTTGTTGCTTTGTTTCTCCTCAGACCGGCCTGATCCACCAGCATCCCATCCGGTTGTGTCCCAGCTGTCCACTCAGTCCCTGGTTCTGTCCTGGACTGGTCCCAGCTACGACGGTGGTACGGCTGTGTTGGGCTACATTGTGGAGGTCAGTCAAGGCGGTTCAGACAACCCCAGCAGCTGGACTCAACTAATAAACCGCTGTAAGAACACGTCCTTCCACGTCCGCTCGGGCCTGGAGCCTCTGGGGCAGTACCGCTTCCGAGTCAGAGCTTACAACTCGGCAGGGGTCAGTGAACCGAGCCAGGAGTCCGAGTTTGTCAAGATGGCGACTGCAAGTGGGTGACACGGTGTATGACTCGCCACAGAAAGTCGTGTTCTTTGATTTGTTTTGTCACTTCTGTAAGAAAATTGATTATTTTGCCATCTTTGTGTCTAAAGAGGAGAAGAAAGAAGAACCAGAGTCATACGTCACCATGACCACAGACACCAAACATAAAGTCAAGGAGCACTACAACGTGCACGAGAAGCTGGGCGTGTAAGTCAGGAGTCCATACTTGGCACAGATGGGATCCAGTCTGAAGACCTACCTAAGGTTTCTAACTGATTGTGCTTTTAAAATTTATAGTGGAAAATTTGGAGACGTGCACCGACTGACCCACAAAGAGACGGGCCAGGCTTACGCAGGGAAGTTCTACCGGGCCAGGTCCTCCAAGGAGAAGGCGACCGCTCGCAAAGAGATCGAAATAATGAACAAGCTTCACCACCCGAAACTTGTGCAGTGTCTGGCTGCCTATGACACCCGGTCGGAGCTGGTCATGGTCATGGAGTAGTAAGTCACGTTCAACTATATATGATGATGAACAGTTTATTCTGCTCTTCTAAAGACACAAAATATCATAACACAACACATCAAAATATCCTGTCAGGTTGTGTATAAACTAGAGACGAAGACATTGCAGCAATAGTTGGTGGTTAAACGTTTGTACATTCAGTTTTGTGAATTGAAACCTTTCACACTCTAAAATCCTGGAAGTGTGTAAAAGACATTTTACAATAACACTAGATGCACCAACGCAGTCCCACTACAAGACTACATAGGAGTTCCTTGTGTGTCTAGCATCGAAGGCGGCGAGCTCTTTGAACGCATCGTGGATGACAACTTCGAGCACACGGAGCCCACCAGTGCCCGCTACATGCAGCAGATCCTGGAGGGCATGCAGTACGTTCACAAGCAGAACATCATCCACTTGGACCTCAAACCGGAGAACATCGTCTGTGTGGACACAACCGGGACACGGATCAAGATCATCGACTTCGGCTTGGCGAGTGAACTGGGTGAGTCTGGTTGGATTTGCACCTTTTTATGACAGATCCTCTTTTACTGTATTTGAAAAGGTTTTGCAGTTTCTTTCTATGCACAGGTAGTTGCATGCAGGTGTCTGGCTTCATAAACTCTGCTTCAGTTTTAACTGACACAAATATATTTTCTTTTTTTACCTTGACAATATTGCAAGGTCAATACAGGACACCTGACTCTAATGAATGCCGAAGATAGCATCAGGGAGTGTCTACATTCCTGCAGGTTTATGTTGCCCATTCCACTTTCTTTAAATAGACTCCTACCTCAACTCAGTGAAGGCAGCAAAGCACATGAAGCCAATTCGTGCAGAAAATGTGATGCTCCAGATGCAGCAGCTCCAGACTGGGTGGTCTATTTAGAGAAGACGAGAGCTTTCTGTAAATAGGTTCATGCAAACACATACCAAGTGTTTGGGGGAAACATTTTGAGGAAGTTGTTTCTTGTCCTGTTTTTCAGAGGAGGGTAAACCTCTGATGGTGCTGCACGGTACGCCCGAGTTTGTGGCCCCTGAGGTGATCAACTATGAGCCCGTGGGCCTGGAGACCGACATGTGGAGCATCGGAGTCATCTGCTTCATCCTGTGAGTTGAACTGTGGTGATGATGGCTGCAGCTGGAAAAAAGTGGAGTGCACAACACCTGATGTGATTTCATGTCCTCATAAAATGTTTAAAAGAAAACATGCTCGCAGTGAGTTTTTGGGTTTTTTTTTTTGCTTAAAACTTTTGCAAAATGAAATGGCAAAGCAGCCAAATGTAATCTATTACCACCTTGGATTGCTCACTGATGTAAACTTAATGGGCTAAACACTGCAATGCTCCCCATACATATCTACATGGATCCACAAATACAGACTTGGCACCATCTGCTGGTGCTGTCTTGGTATGACTGCACTGAAAACACATCATGTTCCCCCAAGTTGAAAAAACTGTCTTTTTTTGGGGGGTATAGACACTGCAGATGAGCTCATACAGTTTGTTTGAGCCTGCGCTCATTATATCTTCTGATCTAGGCTCAGTGGAGAATCCCCCTTCCAGGGAAACAGTGATGCTGAGACCTTTGCTCTTGTGACCGCTGCCCGCTACGAGTTCGACGAGGAGAGTTTTGAGGACATCTCGGATCAAGCTAAAGACTTTATCAGCTCCCTGCTCAAGAAAGACCGGAGGTTGGTCTGTTTTTATGTTTTAATCTCTGCTTTATATAATTATGCTAAATGGCAAACTGCTCCATATGATACGTGCACTAGGATCAAGTATATACGCTGAACAAAAACATAAATGCAGCACACTGATGGTTTTCTTTCTTTTGTTATGATCAGACTTCAGTCTAGCTAAAAGTGTTTAAGCTGGTCAACTGGTGACAAACCATTCAGTTAATCCTGGCTAGGTGTGGCCTTAAGGACCATGATTCAACAGCGTGACCAGAACACAGACACTCCCTTGATGAGTGACCTTAAAATGCAGTTTTATCCAAATGACACAACGCAACAGGTGACAAGAAACGGACGAGGACGGGCTGGTGTGCATGTCGGATGCTGACACGTCATTTAGGGCCGTAGCCAGCAACTTGAATGTCTGCAGCTCCACCGCTTGTTGTCTAGGAACTCATTTCAGACAGCTCTGGATGTCTGATCCTGTCCCCCAACGTGTCCACCAGCTTCACCGAGACCTTCAGGAAGAGTGGGACAAAATCCCTCCAGCAGTCTTGACAATCTGATGACTGACTTGTGATTTCTGGCCTGCGACCCGTAGATCCGTCTTCCTATTATCATTTCTGAAATAGTGCAGACGTGGTTGTGTCATGACGTCCAGTGTGTTGTAGAGACACCGCTGGTTGCAACACCATCTATTTCCGATATGTCAGTATGTGTATTTATGATGGAGAGTTTTAAACTGCTGCTTTGTTCATGGTGTCACACTCTGAGCTCCAGTTTCTTGGGACATTCCCTCATCTGCAGAAAATGAATTCACACGCGAGTTAACGTTGAAAATAAGAGACACACACTCCATCACACAGCAGATAGTGCACACCTGCATCACAGGGAGTGTTTGACAGCCTTTGCTTGTCCGTCTCCAGAGGCAGGTTGTCGTGCACCGAGGCCCTGGCTCACCCCTGGATGGCCTCCTTCACCCCTCTGAGCCGCAGACCCACCAAGTCCCTCAACAAGGAGAAGATGAGACGCTTTCTGGCCAAGCGCAAGTGGAAGGTAACACCTGAGCAATGACTCCAACGCTGTTAGCACAACGCATGAATAATTTTCTTATCAGCGCTTCCTTATGATGGCTTTTTAATGTCGTCGTCCTGTATAGACCTGAAGCCTGGTTATGAGTCTAGTTTGTCATTCAGTGCAATTTTTTTTTTTTCCCTTTTAAACTTCTAGAAAACTGGCAAGGCTGTTCTGGCCCTACAGCGAATGGCTAACCTCTCCAACAGGCCAGACTCTCCTGGCAGCTCTTTAGAGGGTAAGACAGATAAAGACACACACACACACACACACACACACACACACACACACACACACACACACACACACAATGCCCTCCCACGTCCTAGATCTACATGCATATGGCAGATGACTCACAGTTTCAGATTGTCACTTCAAGTTTACCCTTTTATGATCAGTAAAGCCTTTTCTGTTTCATTCATCATCATCCACCCTCTCATCCAGAGCCAGGCTGGAGCCAGGAGGCAGAGGAGGCCATCCAGTCGCTGGATAAGCAGCTTCAGATCGAGCCTCGCTTCCAGCAGGCCCTGAAGGACGCCACCCTTCCCAAGGGAGCGACTGCTCAGCTAACGTGCCTTGTCAATGGTAGAGTGACAGAAGTGTGATGTGCATTATTACTGCCAAGCTGCATTATGCAAGAGCCGAGGGCAGAAACACGACGCTGTCTACAATATGAGCAATGGAACGAAATGTGAAGCTACGACCAGTATTTTTAACACTGAATCAGATTACCATAAGAGCTGAAAACATCTGATTATCACCCAGTTGAGCACCTCCTGTGAGCTCAGTGTCCAGATGCTGGGCTCAGCAGCTTTACTGTTCTCTGTGTTTAATCTACACAAGACCAGAGTGTTAAAATGATACGAGCAACATCGATCTTCTCATCCTTATAGTGCCCTAAAATGCTGAACTATTCTTTAATCTGTTTAACATTTAGAACAACTTTTAAAGCTGCGAACACTTTTTCCCCCCAAATATTAATGAGTTTCTCTCTTTTTTTTTTTCTCCTGTAAATGATAAAATACCTCAATCTGTTTGGCTGATATGGGAGATTGTCAGCTACACCTAAGTCATGTCATTATGTTTATGTAATGTGCAGTGTCCTGTTTTTGTACCGTTGTTATGCACAGATGTCTTATTGTCTGTATTCTAGGTTACCCACAGCCGGTGGTGAAGTGGCTTCAGGATGAGAAGCTGATGTCTGAGTCGTGCAGAGTGACAATGCAGCAACATGAAGACGGGCTCTGCTCTCTGGTTCTGGCTGATCTGGAGCCTTCTGACTCCGGGGTTTATGTGTGCAGAGCCAGCAACAAGCTGGGGGAAGCCATGTGCTCTGCCAAGCTGAAAGTGGAGCTGTAAGGGAACGTGAAGCGTTTAGGCTTTCCCTCATTAGAGTCACGGCACGTCAGCTCACGGATGGACAGCTACTCACGTCATGTCTAAGCAAAGAAAGGGCGTGTTGTCGTCATCTAGCATCAAGGGGGATTATGGGGTTTGGAGACACATCACCTGTTAGCAGGGCACTCATGAAGTTTGTATTCCTGTAATGCGGTTAGTAACTGATGCACAACGTTCTGTACCGACACGAGGTGACGTCACGCCGCAGAGATCAGACAGGTCACGTGAAAACTGTACATGTTACATATTTAAATATTGTTCAAATGTAAATGTTTTAAGAGGTAATAAAATTAAAGGTTGAGTTTAAAAGAACAACTGAGCTGAAGTGTTTTAAAATGTGAGCGTGATTCAAACTCATGCCTTGAAGTTAATGAAGAAGAAAACCAGAGGTTACTGATGGAAACGTTTCATTTAATGTTCTGTGCAAAGTTCTACAAGCAGCTCATGGAGTTAGCAGACGACATGCAGGTCAGCGACAGACATGAAATAACACGTTACAAGTCTTTTTAACAAAAGTACGGCTGAAGAACGACACAGTTCTCCTTCTGTAAAGGCTGATTGACACTCGGCTGCTCCCTGGAGCTCTTTCAGGTGCTTTCCAACATATTCAGATATTCTGCTGAACTGACAACACCGTCTACTGCAGAGGGCATGTTTGTGGATCGGACTTTAAAAATGTTCAGATGGATTTTTGTTAAACACCTTTTGAAGGAATCGTGTAGTTTGTCCACTGATCTGCTACGCTGCTGGTAAACATGACATCAGGTGTTCTCCATCATTGGTCAGTGCATTGATCCTTTCATGGTATCGGTCTTCTACAGGGTTTAATTCAGGCCCGTCATGTTCTACAGATGTTCTACCAGTATCTACAGACGTTTGGACAAAAACAGGCTTTTGGTCAAATTCATCTTTTACTGAGTGTTTTTTTTAATGTGCATTATTCACATATCAGTAATTCATCTTCCATATATTACACTTCTCACTCCCAGCCCAAAGTATTTATTCAATTAAATTTCATTCAATGCAACAGCTACACAGATTTTATGACAAACTCTCTACACACTACATCGTTTGGTAATTTATTATTCCTCGTTAGACAATAATAGAAATTTGTTAAAATACTCTCAAAACTCTGAACGAACAAAGATAATTTATTTCTATGGTTTAATCGCAGCATTTGTTTGACACTACCTCCTCCCTACCATGAGTTGCTTTCTAGGGACAATCATATTGTGTCAAAAGACGCAGAACCGAGATGGACCTTGTTGGAAGTGTGATCAGCTGACATGGTGCCGATGCTTCTGAATACACTGACTGGGGACGCCTCAGGATGACCGAGTCATTTAAACAGTATTCATCTGAAGGCATGCTGCTCATTAAACAAGATCTTTGGATGAGGACAGACCTACACTTAGGTTAATATGACACTTTATTGATCCCAAACAGGAATTCCAGAGGGAAAATTCCAAAGTTATGTTGTTCGGGACCATTTTTGAAATCCTTCCTCATCCGTCTTTCAGCTTTAAAGTTTAAAACGTGTGGAAAGACAATCAGGCACTGAGTCTTGGTCAGAGAAGTGGCAGCTGGTTGGATTTGCTGCAGTACAGTGAGCCGTCTCACTTCTGTTGAAGGCAGTGTTTCCATGCGTGGATCACTCGTTTGTGCACGCGTGTTCCTGGGCCTGACGTGTGCGTGTTCGCCGCTGACGTGACACAGAGTCAGACGTGTTCCTACTGTCCCTCTTGCCTCTGATGGATTCTCTTCTGAAGAAGATTCCAAGCTTTCAGTACCTTCAGAATAAAACGCAGGGGAAAATGATCCAGTGATCTTATTCTATAGACCTGGACTGTGTCATGTAATGCAGACGTGTGGATGGCGTGTGTCTGACCTGTTTGCGAGTGACTTCGGGCTCCCACAGCGTGCTCAGCACTATGTTAGCCTGCTCCACTTGCTTGCTGCTGGACCACTGACTCTCCAGTCGGCGCAGGGCGTCTTCTGTGGTCACACCATCCCGCTCCGTTATCCTCAACACAGCCTGAGAGGAGAAACAGCAGGATTCAGGGGAGGCAGGTCCAACTTTCACATTTTCCAACTTTGGTGCCCCCCAGTGGTCGAGTGCAAAACAGGAAAGTATGGTCAACAACAACAACGTACACACTCCCCCATAGCGACAAGTATGTCAAACATATCAACAAATAGGCTTCATACAATCACAGCATCACATGAATAAACAGAAAGATTTAACTTCTGCAGTCAAGTTAAATCAAATAATGACTGAGACTGTTCTAACACTGCTTTGACTTCTCAACCCTTTGACCCGCGAAACCTGTCAGTGAGTTTGAAAAGCATGATACCTTTTTAATTTATTTCCATTTATCAGAAGCAAAAACTGTAGAAAAATAAAACCCCTGAAAGAATTGTCTCATTTTTCCAGCGGACCCTGAACTACTCATCTGTTCTGTTGCAAAACTGAACCAAACCTAAACTTAAAAATAAATCACAATATTCCATCAAGACCGCTTTATTACACACGTCTCTTTTCAAAATGTGCCAAAAATACATCAAATCTGCACCGAACGGATTCTGTAATAAACACAAAAACTGGAGCCACAAGTGACTCAGCTGCAACCACAAGTCACGTTCAGGGACGTCCAGGCTGAACTGCAGGCTGTGTCTACAGACAGCTGGATGGAGCTGAATGGAGCTGGATGGAGCTGAATGGAGCTGAATGGAGCGAAGCGTAGAAACAAATCAAGAAGTAGGAAATATCTATAGTATGTAAAGCACACTTTTCCCTCATACTGGGAACACTTGTGGACACAACATGTTGATTCCAGGTTGTTTCAAACGTTTTTATTTTCCTATTTTGAACCATTTGTGCCATTCTAACTTTGTCACAGTGCTTTGAGTCCCTCTACTTCCAGCCATGGCTGTGCTGTGTCCATAGAGGTGCAGGAGTTTATATTTCAGTGACCAATGAGCCCACAGTGAGTCAAAATGTGAGCATAGAACACCCAGGGACTGTCTGGGGTTCAGAGGGTTAAGGGAAGCTTTGTCTCACATATCCCACTGCAGGATGCATTTTCGTCACAGTCACTCAAGCGAATGCGGCTCTAAGTTTGTGTCACTGAGCAAGTACAAGCACATTACCTCCTCCTCGGGGATGATGGTGACCCAGACCTCGTGGACCAGATCTGTCCAGCCGGCCTCCAGAAGAACTGCTGCATCCACCACACAGACCTGTTTACCTGCAAAGACAATAAAACGCTCATGTCTCCTGTAGGAAAACAGCAAAGACAAGCAGAGTGACGGGAACACGACACACTCTGGACATCACTTCCATTTCTGCTGTTCATAAACGATTTTCTAAAAACCAACAAATGAATACTGAACTGTTCTGTCCATCAGTTCCTGAATCACATGTGGAATAAATGCACTTTAAAATAAGCATAAGAATGTTTTAATGCTATAAATGAAATAAATACACAGAACCAGGACACTGATCTGGCCGGCACAGCTCTGCAGATCATTCAGGGTAAGTCTGTATGATACCTTCGTCTCTGGCTTGACTGACTCTGCTCTTCACCAGAAGTGCGATCTCAGGCCACACGATGTCTGTCAGGGCTTTCAGTCGCTCCTGCATGAAAAACAGCATGTAGGTCAGACTTTCATTTGCTGCGTCGTAATGTGGTGTCACTTAAAGCGTAAAGTCGTATCACCTGGTTTCCAAAAACCTTCCTTCCTAATGCGCGTCTGTTGATGGTTTTATCTTCATTCAGAACATCTGAGAGCGACAAAAACAAACATCACTGCACTGCTTTACATGCTGTTCAATACAGAACATTTACAAGGGAACAGTAACAGTCAGGGCATCGGGAACACGTCTGCACTCGTTACTAAAACATATGCTTCTGTTTGCCTCCAGGTTGTACAACACGTCTGTTCACTGTGGGTGTTTTTGTTGCATCAACCATTTGAGGCTAAGAAATCAAAACTTGACATTGTGATAAGGCTGATGGATACAGCTGGCCGTGGTGACCCAGAACCATCCCTTAGACACAACGCTGTGGAAAGAGAGTATTTTATGAGGAGCTGGACTTGTGGAAGGAGTTTTTAGCATTCAGACTTCAGACGGAGGTCCGGCCTTTTTAAAGTTTAAAATTCCAAGATTCATTTTCTATATTCGGTCGAATATCTTAAAAGAAAAGGCGACGACTTTCTAGCAGTACTTGGCCATTAAAGCTGATTCTGATTCTGATCGTGGTGTCTGAAAATAATTCTTGTTGAATTTCTTGAAATGAAACTTTAGTTTTATATAAATACTGTAGAGGTAAAAAATAAAGGACAGGACTTCTGAATGTCCACAGCAGTGACCAGATGGACTGGATTGAGATATAATAAATGCTCCTTTAATCATCAAGATGAACGGCAGAAGTCAAACAATCAACTTCAAAGTGAAATCAATGATGTGACACATCCCGACTTGAAAAAACACAAAAGCTCATTAATCATCCTCCAATGATTCAACAGGACCAGAACCCGTGTGAGTGAAGTACCACCAACACCACCGTCTAACCCGTCCAACAACATCATGTATCTGGAGGTCCAGTGTTTCCTCACCTGCCCCAAACTCTTCAAGCACTCTGTGATACCCCGCTGCACCGGGCTGGTACACCTCATGGCCCAGTTTGTCACAGTCGATCCGAACCGCGCCGAGAGCCTCCAGCCGTCTGGCGATGGAGCTCTTTCCACTGCCGCTGCCTCCCGTCAGGCCAATCACATACGGCAGAGGAGGGAGGTGGGCCGCGTCCTGGCGCAGACAAAACAGACGATAAAATGCTGTAGGTGATGCAGAAAAACAACCAGAAAGCGTTTTCACATTGAAGAACACCAGCTAATGCTGCAGCACTGCGACTCCACGGGTGGAGGTGACGACATGCTGCCCTGGAAGTGATCACAAGGAGCTCCAAGAACAAGTGGGGCCTGCGTACAGACACTAACCTCCCTCACCGCTGTGAACACGAAGAGATAAAGTCTGTATGAAAAGGGACAAACAAAAGGAAGTGAGTGTGCACCTGCCAGCTTCTGTACGACTCTCAGACTTCTATGAAAACAACCTGTTTGGCAGCTTTCTTGTGCCGTGAACCTCTAAACGAATAAATCTGGCAGATCGTCTGAAATAATCACATAAGCCTGATTCATCTTCAGTTGTCAGTAAACACATGAGCCGACCAGCTCCACACACACGGAGCTGCTAAAGTCAAAATGTGAGGTTTCACAGCACTTTAAAAAGCCACTGTACATTTAGAGCATTGGATAGAAGAAGAGAAATGTTTCTACCTGGAATCAGACAGCTCCTATTAAAGCTGTTAAACATTTAAGATCCCACAAACAGACTGAGCCCCTCATAAAGAGTCAGCTTCCTGTTTCTGTTGCTTCACCTTCTAAACTTCTGCTGGAAAAACAAAGCCAGTTCAGTTTAATGTTTTGCTTCAGTGAGTGATTAAAAAAACCCAACCACGTGGTTCAGAGCACAATCTGACAACGACATTAACAGGAGTGGAGGCAGCGCTGCTTGAAAAGGAATCTCATGAAACACAAATGAACTCTGCTGACGGTCTTTGTTAAGCTTTAATGCTTTTTTCTGTTCACAGAGTCAATAAAACGGGATCAGATGTTCTTTTACAGACACACGCTGGAAAATGTCTAATGAAAGGCTGCAGAGTGATGCTCAGACTGTGATCTATGAAGCCTGTGAAGCAGTTTGTGGGCGTTTCCATTCCTGAACCTCGACAACGACGGCGAGAAGCAGAACAAACTCAAACACGTCTCTTTTGCAACGCTACATGTTCCTGTAACGCTTTGAATGCTTATTTTACAATAAATGAAACTAGAACCTGGAGTGAACACGTTCAACATTTCTCAGAGTGGTGTTCCTACATATTACATCTATCTGTAATTTATTTCATGCTTTCCTTCTACCTGCTCTGTGTAAATACAGCCTAAACTTGGATTTTTACCACCGTTGGCCACACTGAGTCACAAACAGCTTCACGGCTGCACCGAGGAATTACATTTTCTTTTTTTATTTTCTTTACAGAATTTGGTTAATTCAAACAGTTTGTTTTTGTCAAACAACACAAGCAGGATAAAGTGATACTGAGGAAATGGTAATAATTCTGATTTTAAACTTAGATTTGGTTGTTTTTTCCTGACAGAACCAGAAGGCACATATGATTATTCACTACAATACTCTGACAAACGGTGCAGCTGAGGCGATTTCATAGAAGTTAGCACGCCTTTCAAACCTGTGGGCTAGTTTTGGGGCTCAGAGGGTTGATAAGCCCTCGGTAGGAAAATAAAGTGTGTTGATATGAAGCTGTGCCGTCACATCACAGCTAACTGGTCCTTCATGTAGACGGTAGCTCTGAGCTGCTCTCACTGCCACTGTAAGGACCATTTTCTGGCCCAGAAGTCCTTCGTCCAAAAGGAAACACTAGGAAGCTGTTCCAGGACCTACTTTAGGCGGAGCAAGCAGGGTGCCCAGCAGACGAGAGCGTAGGCTGGAGGAGCTGATCTTCTCCTCCTCTGTCTCGGTGTGGTGAGCATCTTTCAGCAGCTGGATCTCGTGGAGGACCAGAACTGGAAGGCCCTGGTTCAGAAAGCAGACAACAACAAGGTCAGGCTCACTGGCTTCTGGACCACGAATAAAATGTGCACTAGAGATGTTTTCTGTGCTTTCTTTACACTGTAAACCTGTTTGTCTTTTCAGAAAGTGACCTTAAAGAAAAGTTAAACGATGGATGAGAAGCAGTGTTTAGATGAACTGTAGCCAGACTCAGATGAGTTTGGACCAGTTCAGAAGTCTGTTGTGTGGAAACGGCTCATAAAAAAGTACGATTTATGTGTCTAGCTGTTGTTTGTGATGGACACTGCTTACTTATATGTGCTGGAGGGGAGCTGGTAGAAGAACCACATGCTGATCTCTTAAATGACGTACATTTTACATCTCAGAGCTGTACACAAGTTGATATTAAACATGCTGCTAATTTGCTGACGTACGTTCTCCTGCCGTTTCTTATTGACGGCCTCGCCTCCCTTTCGAGTCTCCTCGCTAACCACAATGCACTCCAGCTGCGGGTCAACTATGGACACTCCGTAGGGGTCGTCCAGAGGCACGATCTCCACCTGTAGAGACGGTTTGGTGTCTTGTAGGAACTCCTGTAGTCTCTGGACGCGCAGAGCGTAGGGCTCGATCAGCTCCTTCAGCACTTTCTCTAAAACCAGGAAGACAAAGGTGTCAGAGGCTGGTTCCAGATGGATGTTAGTCTGATAAATGTCAGTACTAAAACTGAGCAACTCACTTTTAAGCATCGCTTGGTCACACACACCAATGAGGAACCTTCTACTGGCCAGCAGGCACGAGATATTGAGCAGCGTCTTGTGGGCCCCATGGAGCCGGTCAAATGTCCCTCCTACTACCACATCGCTGTAGGTCTCCAAAGGTTCTGTCTTTTCCTCAGGCTCTTTCAGCTCGTCCTCCTTCTCCTGCAGCCTGGTTAGCTGTGGCTGAAGCAGCACTGAAGGCAGGCTGGGGCTGCAGACGTAGCAGTGGCCGGCGTATCTCTGGAGACACTGCGTGACCTGAAGGGACTGACCTGGGTCCTGCACAGCAAAGTCTGTTAGCACCACCTCCGGGGAGTGAGACAGAGACTGTGGAGTGGGGAAGGGGCTGTTCGGAGTCGTGGTCCCGCTGCAGGCAGCTGACTGAGCGCGTACATTAGTCAGAAGAACACGAACGTCCAGGTGGCCGCATACATCCGCTGCGTTGCTGTAAAGGCGGGTAATGAGCGTAGACAGGTCCACTACCGGGGGAATGAAAACTGGTCGAGGCTGGCTCCCACCTCCCAGGTTCAGCCCCGGGTGGAGGTGGACATACAGCGTACGCTCCACCAGCTGAGCGGCTGAGCTGAGCACCGGAGCGATGCGCAGGGGAAGGGTGTGGAGAGGAGACGTCAGCACAAGGATGCCCGTGCTGAACATGGACATGGTGCTCGCTGATCTCACAGGGACTCAGAACACAGAGCAGTGCTGTCAGGGGGTGGCTAAACCCTGGACGGGACGGGAAACAAGAGACAGTCAGAAACAGAAGCAGCTGAGGCTGCTCAAGCTGTGGTGAACGTTATGCTGATGGCATAACACTGTCAACAGCCTGCAGGCAACACAGGCAGGAGGCTGGCAAAGACAGACCAATAATAATACTGAATGGTTGCATGTCTATCATTGTATTAGCGATTCTAATTCTTCACAATAATAATAACTAATAAAAACATTACTGAGCACTTCCTCCTTGAAACTGCAAAGTACTAATGACGGTCTCAAAAACCCAGACTCAGACTTCAAGGTTTAATCCGTAACAAACCCACAGAACCAATCCTGCATCATTCTTCTTTCTCAGGATCAGTTTCAGGTTTGAACACGTATGTCTGAATTACTCCAGCATGACAACATGCCATGATGTAGCGGAGCAGCTTCACAGTGCCTGAGCAGTCGTAGGTGGGGATGGAGGAGGGGATCTAATAGATGCACACAGTCAAGGTCACACCAAGGTCATTTCAGGCAGAATGGGATTATTGTCAAGGAAAAAACTCTAAATAAGTTTGATGCACAGAGATGAGTTTTTAGGGCTTTAAGAATATTATCAGCGCTGTGGCAACAGGTCTGCATCCTGCTGACGGGGCTTTTAGACGCTATTGATTGTTTACAGCTAAACCTGAGCGGTCAGAGAACGTCTAGATTACAGATAATCTTATCACCATCCTCACTGCGTCTCTCGGTTATGTTTACGTGATGCACTGAGCTGTAAGAATGGAATGATTTACCAGCTCTACCAACAGTACTGCTATTCACCAACAGCCCTTGTGCTGATGTTTAACTCGTTCATTATGGTGTAACGAGGACGATGGCTGAACAGTTCACTGATTTCAACCTGAAATCACAATTTGAAAAAAATCCAATTAATAAATGGCAACACATTCTACACAACACGTCTCAGCCTAAATTAGTTTAATTATTACTTTAATCAGCTTAATTGCAGAACATGTCATATGTACACATTGCTCTGGAGCCATGAATGATCGACATCTTCTACTATCATGTGTGGTTCACACACAGGTCAATTATTTTATTATTTTATGCTGATTACTTTATCTATTAACCCAACACGCTCACAGCTCTCTGACTCCTGCTGTACTGCTTGATGTCCTTTAAAGAAGGAACAAATACACGTTGGAACCAGTTTATATCTTTACATTTATTTATATATATATATAACTGTTAATTATCTGATGGGGTCTAATGGAGGAGCTGAAGTTTTATAACAGATTATATCTGTTGGACAAATCCCAGTTAGATCAGGTGTCCAGACTGTTCAGGCCTGAGTGACACCAACATGTTCACCTGGTGTCCTCTGTGTCCTTTCATGGTCTGTCAGTCCTCCACAGATGTCCACTAAATGCTCCACAAACTAAACACCATGTGGTGCAAAAGGCTGTGTGTTCTCCTCACCCAGCAGACAGTGGACAGACCTCAGGCTGATCACACTGTTGGTCCCAATCACTGATCGATTACAGAGCAGATGCAGGACTGTGCTGTTCATACCGGGGCTGTGAGCTGCTCAGTGTTTGGCCGATACGTGTTCCTGCGAGCAGCTGCTTGGGTCTGACTTTATGGGCCATGAACACAGAGCTGAGCAGAACTTTGTGTGTGCTCACAGCTAGCTAGCTAAGCAGCGCTACACTGAGATCAGCAGGAAAAGCTCCAGTTCACAGAGAAAGCGCTGAAATAAACCAGAATTCAACCCGTTTCCACATTCTGCCATCGATAAAGGTATTAATTATGACCTTAACGTGTCGCAGCAGTCTGTGTTCTGCTCCAGACTACCTCTGCTGAGGCCCATGCACAGTAAACACACACACCTTTGGCAGTTTAGCAGCAGCTTACCTGCGCTGAGAGGCGCTAAAACGAAGCGCAAAACGGACGAATAGCGCAGTTCAGATCTACAACCGTCCGCATATTTACTGAGGAGGTCGTTTCCCGACTCTCTCCAACGAGGAACTGGCTTATCCAGTCCTCTCCAGCCCAAACAGCGAAGCAGCCACCAGTGGAAGTCACTCACACATGAACTGGCTTGAATGATCACGTGATATGTTACGAGCGCTCTGATTGGTCGAGGCAGCAGCTGAGACGTATGGGACACGTAGTCTAAACTACAACCAGGTGACCACAGGCAGCAGGACGGTATTCTGCTAAATACAGAGGCGGAAAGTACATTTACTCAAGTACTGTACTGAAGAACAATAAGTGTTTATAGTATTTACTACTTCATACGTCAACTTTCCTGCATGTCAGAGGGAAACTCTGCTTTTTATGGGATCCTTTCCAGTGACACTTCATCTGTACTCATTTGAACCTTTTTACATCAATTATTGGTGAAAGCAGAAAAATTTGGCACCCGGTGAAAATAAAATTGAAAATACTGCTTTTAAATATTTGTTCTCCTGTAGATCAGCTCATTTAATATTATCCATGTTGTGTCCAAAAACATATAGGCATGAATCTAGATATATAATAAGACTCCAAAATGTTTGATATAATTCTTTTATCAGCTGATTCTTTATAATGCTCTAGTAAACATTTATGTGAAATTTATGGCAGTTTTGTCATTTTTACCACACTTCACGGGCAAAGCGATGGCCTCATTAGTTACCCTCACACAGGAACACCCAAACCCTTTATAAATATATATATAAACTCTTCATATTAAATCTCCTGAACCCAGAATCAGTTATGTTGACATCATTATTTAACTGCAGAAAACATTGAAATAATATTAAGCTTTAAATTTTAGCCCCTGGCAGCCATCTCGAGTATTTATATCCAGCATGACAAGTCTACACGACCCTAAATCTCCTGACAAACTATGCATCCATTGATAAAAAATCAGCAGAGAATAAGACAACCAGTGGTTTCAGAGTCACACTCCTTGATTGATGGACTACCATCCCATCCTCTTTTGTGCCTTGTTTGGGGAAGTAACATCCTCAAATGTACATGTTCAACCAATTCACCTCAGTGATAAATTAATCAATTTAAATTAATTTATGAAACCCTGGACTCAGTAGAAAATGTCTGTTCATCTTCTAAAGTCTCTGTGCAGTGATAAGTACAGTTATCTATCATACATCTTTTCAGATAACGAAAAGAAAACACGGAAGTGCCACAGTCTGCAGTTCCTAGAATGTCCACTGGAGGCAGGCTCCAAATGTGAGTGGAGCCCATCTTAAAATTCAAAACCTAACAGCAGAAATATACGTTTACGGCCCAGTCCAAAGAACAGTTTTCATCTTAATAGTGTATTTCTCTTTTCATTACAACTGTATGGGAGTAAATTCTTATGTAACTCACCCATTTAAATTATATTAAGGCTAAAAACCCTGCAATAACTAATGCATTAATTAATCACGTATGCACATGGGTACCTTCACAGGCCAGTCCATGACCAGGACATATTTGTGACAGCAGGAACCACCACACTGAGCTTCATAACTTCTCTGTAGGGAACCTATGGGTGACGTTTTGTAGGGTTTGTCTGTCTTTTTATATGATCTGTGCTCTAACATGGATAAGTGGTAAAATCAGTGAGGTTAATTGAAAACACCTGTAAGTATGTACAAAGCCTTTAAGAAAGGATGTCAAAGATGATTCTGCTCTCTGCAGACCTGACTCCCTCAGACAGGTTGTAAAGCCTCAGATTACTAAACCTGGTTTTTATCCTTGAAAAGGAAAAAATTGAAGTCCTTGTTTGAGGTACTGGGATATGCCCTGAGCCCCCTGTGTTGTCCAGAGTTTAATGCTGACATTTTGGCATTAGTCTGGATTTTTTTTTGGTTCTTTGAAGCTGCTTTAAAACTCATCTGTAGTTTTTGCTGGAGCAACAACTCCTTAAGCCATGAAGTCTGCCAGCGTTCAGGTTTATCGACAGTCATCTGGATGAGGATCAAAGCATTTTAGGGTGAATCTCATTTGCAAACTCATTTCACATACAAATGGCTGCCTTTAAAAAAACACAATGAAAGAATGCTGTTCTCGGTTGCAGAGAAATCATTACCCTCTGTAGATGTAGTAACGTAAACTACTTGTATATCATGAAATACTACAAAGAAGAAGACCTAAAGTCAGTCTGAGGATTGTGACTGCTAAAGACATGTAGTCAGAGGATATGGCTTCTAGTATTAAATGGGGATTTATTATTTGAATGCTAAAATGTATTAAATGATTCTTTGCTGAAACTGTTCATGCATCTAAAAGCTATTTTAGAGATGCTTCATTTTCATAGCAGGCACACTATTATCACTGTGTGACACAAACAAGTAAACAAATACCAAATTAATGTTTTACTTCAGGCCAAAGACACTTCATAAATATATTTAATAAAACAAGAGAATTTGTGGCAAGTACAAAGACTGAGGCAAACAATTATTCTTGCAGAAGATTTTTTTTAATTTTTAGTTTATAGTTTGAGGCCAACAATTTGTTTTTACAAAAATAATAAAAAGAAATGAAGTGTTATCTCCATACTGTAGAAAGAGTTGCATGATGAAGCCCTGGGGTTAGCTGGGCAGAGGCATTGCATAAGTAGCAAAAAAGGATATCAACACAAGTAAAAACAACAGATTCAAGTAAAAAGTCATGTAATCATAATGAAGTCACATTAAAGCCTGGTGGCAATTCTTGGAAAGTAAGACTCTTGTTGGGTTTTTGACTTTTGGTCAGAGGAATCGAACTGAACCACGGGACCTCTAGTGAACGGTGCAGCTCTTTTCAGGACACCTGACAGCAAAGTGCTCAGTAAGACAGAACTACACTCACCGGTCCCTATTAGGTACACCTGTGAAGTCCTAATGATGTGCCCGCATCGTGTAAGTGACTGGACATGATATCAGGAACACTTTTAAATGAAATGCAGCCCAGTACACCATCACCGCCCACTACGACTTCAATAATAAACATCAAGTAGAATCATCACTTTATTGACAACAAAAACTGAAACTGTAGAAGCTTCGTAAGAAAAGAAATCATGACAGCAACGTTGCATAGGACTACATTCACAGGTGTAGCTAATAGAGCTGCTCTAGAAATACAAGCTGGTACAGAAATGTGAGAAGTCGTAGTCAAAGTATGAAATTGTTGATGGTGAGCCTGCAGCACCAGGCATGACATCTTCAGTGGATATACGCTGATGAACACGGACAGACGGCTTCTGTTCAGTTCAACTCCCCTGCTCCACGTAAAGCCTGCTCACATGTATTAATTTACTTTCTTATCGCTGGTGCTATCACTGGCAGCCGTGTCGTAATGGCACTTCTCCACGCATCGCCGTGGAAACCATCCCCTTATACGCTCTCCGGCTAAAAGTCAAAACAGAGAGAAGACAGTTACACATTTCTTAGCTTGAATTTGAAAACCGAGCAGCAGAAGCATCTCATCTCACCTCTCATTTGCTCCTCGCTCAAAACTTTGTCTCCATACATCCACCACCTAAAGCCAAAAACATGAACACAGCTTCAGGCTCACGCGTCACATGAAAGCCTGAGTCGGCGTTTCTGTGGAGATAAACGTACTTGGTGCCGCGAGTGGCCAGAATGGTGTCCCCCTTGCTGAGGGGGATCCTGGGCTCCTCGGTGCAGGGGGTTCTGAAGAACGTTTGGAGACCCTTGTTGAGAGGGCAGCAAGCTCCATTATATTCCTCCACTGCCCGGTACTGGACCTGCTGGTCAAAGCAAACAAGACGTCTGGTTATTCTACTGCTCTGAGCATTAGTCCACACCAGACTCTTACATGTGTGTAAAGGCTCTAACATGTCATACAGTCTTCAATATATAATCTACTGCACAAGTCAGCCAGCTATCATATAGGCAGATGTAGTGGGACCTGAAGAGATGACTAGAACTGTGGTCCACTGTGTCTATGTGTCTAGTTTCTCATTCACAAATGTCACATTTGGATTTAGTTCTGGTCAAACTAAATTTATGCTGCAAGGTTTCAGCTGCAGCAACAACCTGCTGTCACATCAGACCTCAGAAGGATGGTAATCACTACACATGGGGAGTACTGACAAATGCATGAACTATACGATGTTATATCTCACAAACACATACGTCTAACACAACACACCCAGTCCAGCCTGAAACCTAACTCATAGATCAACACAGCACAGGTGGAACAATAGGGATCTGGCAGGTACTTACACTTCGAACTCGTTTATCAGCTTTCTGCTTCAGCTGCTCAATCTGGTGAAAAAGAGGCAGCATAACTGAAGTCACTGCTGTTTAAGGGCGTGACTTTAATCTCAGTGTTTAACATGAACTGTAGAAGAGCAGAGTTGTGATGGCATCATGTGGACTACAGCATCAAACCGTATTCATTATCTGACCCAGTAAGACGTGTCAGAAGAGGTAAACAGGTGAAACAAAAGCAGCAACAAACATATGAAACAACTGCAGAGTTAAACTGAACCTACAGTTAAGGTGTACTGGTGACACTTGGGATGGACTGGCCATTCAAGGCCGTCTCCTTTGGGTGTCCCTGACCATGTAAAGACTTGCTTGAAATTCAGCCAGCGGCTGCCGAGGTCGTACGGGAAGATAAAGTCCTCCCCTGTTTGGTAGTGCTGTATTCTGTCTTTGGCCTGGTGGAAAACACAAGAGAAACTCAAGCACGTCTGTGGCGCAATCGTCCTACATGTTGGACTTAGAGATGGTTCTGGAGCTTCTTCACATCGGTCCTATAGTGTCATTGTAAACATACAGAACTATGACAACCAAATATTACAAACACATCAATTATAAATCCTTTAACTCTGTGTCAGTTCTAAAGCATTTTGGAATCCTAGATTATTGTCCAACAATTTAAAAAACAGTAAAATTCCTTCATTTTAAATCACGTTAACATCACAACATTTCATCACAAAACAAAAATCAAAGAGACATTCTGACCTTTTCCTCGATCCAGGACTCGATCGAAGTCTTATTTCGAAGGATGACTTTCATCTGAAAGAACAGACGACTTCATTAACAGAGTCTATGGGTCAGCTTATAATTTCTTAATCAATAACTGAATTATTGCATCACTGATTGCTCCTGGACACACTGATAATGTTCCAGGTTCAGATGTTTGAAATGTTTTGTTTCCTCTTTTTTCTGGGAAGTCTCAGTAACCATTGGGTTAAAGCCACGATCAATTCAATCAGTTTGTGAATTTGTGTTTTCTCTGAGTGTACAAATCACTGTTTCCTATTATTGTTCTATGTTCTGTCTTTATTAACTTCATGTCGTATTTGCGTTTATTTGATTTCTTTGCTAATGTGTTTTCAAATAAATCAGGAGAAATATAGATGTAGGTGAGAAGCATGAATGCATTTTTACATGGAACACGCCTCCTCACAGTAACGCCTGCCTTCGGGCCATAATGTGCTGGTTTTCACTAGAACAGGGGCGTCCAATCCTGGTCCTGGAGGGCCACAGTCCTGCATGTTTTAGATGTGTCCCTCTTCCAACACAGCTGATTCAAATGATCAGGATGGTTATCAGGCTTCTGCAGAGCTTGATGATGAGCTGATCATTTGGATCAGAGGGAAACATCTAGAACATGCGGGACTGTGGCCCTCCAGGACCAGGACTGGACACCCCAGCACTAGAAGCTTCTTGTGTAAACTCTGAACCCTAAATGCAAACCGTATGAAAAGCTTACCTGTATGAAGAAAAGCATACCAACTGCAATAGTGGTGCCCAGTGCCAAGCCTAAGGCAAAGAGTGTGGCAGCGAAGGCGGGCACACTGAAGGGCATGAGAGGCTGGACCTGACGTACAGCGCTCATGTCAATCTTTACAGTACTCCAGCCGAATGATATCTGCGGCGAGGACAGAGAGCAGAGTTTGATAAGCATGATGAGGCCTTCGACCTCAGCTGTGATAAAGAGTGGCCAGAAGCACGGTGCGGCGCAGAGACTACTCACTCTCTCATACAGTTGTGTGTACATGGTCATGATGAAGATAATGGCAGCGTGGGAGCAGCCCAGCGGCGCCAGCAGCAGGAAGCTGGTGAAGTAGGCGTGGTTCGTGTGGCCGCAGCAGTTGTTGATCCAGGGACAGTGGTGGTCCATCTTCATCACACACCTGAGGGAGGGGAGGCAGAGGAGGAGAGGAGTGCTGGGGGAATTGACTGGCCATTTGGGAGGACATAAAGCGACAGGTTCATCAGCAAACCACGGTGCATCTTATTGAAACGAAACAATGAAGATCTTCTGAGTGTCAAAGCTCATTGTTTCATTATAGAACTGTGACAACACAGACAAGGAGACACACAACATGTTCCATTACTACTGAGGTCATGGTGTGAGGCTGCACAGAGACCTGCAGGAGCACAAACAACCTGCACCTCACATGTCTGCTGAGGAACAGGAGGGAACGTACTGTCACAATCACAATCACAAACACTTTATTGATCCCCTCGGGGAACTGCTTTTAGTTGCAGATGATCCCAATCAAAGTCTTAAAGAAGCAGAAGTAAAGAAATATAATCAAATCAAAAGTATTAATATGAAAATAAAATAAAAATAAAATATAACACAAAATAAATACACATTCTTGCTGTTATAAGTGTATATAAAATGTAATAATAATAATAGCACTACTTGTGTTATTGCACATAGAATGATAACTGCACAATATTAAACAGTCCAAGTCCACGTAAACCTTTCACTCAGAGAGTCTGACCCTCAGAGTGAACAGCTGTACAGTCTGATGGACACAAGCAGGAAGGAGTTTTCTGATCCAGCTCTAGTTTACTGTGCTGGCGGCAGCTCAGCGATCGCGCTGCTCGAGTACCTCATCTCTGAACTCTTTCCTTTCTTTACAAGTCCATCTGACACAGGAGGGAGAACACCTGCTCTCGCTTTGGTAGTTGTAATTACCTGTTACACTTTCGACAGTGATGGGATCTGGGGGACTTGTACCCTTGGCACACTCTGCAGTACTGTAGGAACTGGGCATCCTGATGATTTTCCTGTTTCAGGATAAAAAAAATAAAATAAAACAAGATGTAAATGAACAACAATGGCAATAAGAATGTCATTAGATCTTTTGCAGAGGTAGTCCCAAACTGTTCAACTCTATTTCAGCAAACACCAGCAAATAAAGAGTTACAGGGCTTGATTCTTACTGGTTTCCAGCCCAGAGGAATGTATCCAGGTCCAACAAACATGGCATTGAAGTAGTTGTAGAGGATGAGGACAGTCCAGTTGATGAGCATGATAAAGTTTATGCTGCCTCCTGTAGTGTCAAGCGGCCAGTACCAGATGATGGAGTCCAGAATGGCCATAGTGGAGCATATAGCAATGACGGACAGGGCTATCACTGGACCCCAGTGGCACAATCTCCGGACCTCATGGAGGTTCTCAAACGTCACAAAGGTTGACAGGAAGTTCATTTTTCCACTGCAAGGTTCGTACTAGTATTTTGGCTGCTGAGTTCCTGAAATGTAGTGACAAAGCTTCAGAGTGTTACTTCTCTCCTCTGCTATCTGGCAAAGTCAGCGGTGCAGACGACGCACATGTTTCTTCTCGTCTTCTGAGGACCCAGCAACTGGCCTGGTCTGGAGTCACTGGGGCTTTCTGTGTCCCATTGTTCTTCGCCCTGGCAAAGAGCAGCATCCTCTCCTGCCAGTCGCTGAACACGCTATCCTTGTGACAGACTCAAATTCCCCATCTATGACAGAAAGAGAGAGTTGGTGTTAAAACAGTGCTGCGACATTTTAGGACACAAGTCTCACTCTCTATTTTAAGCGCTGCTATTATCTGTGTCAGCTGTCACACTACTGTACATCCTGTGTTTTTATATTGTTTTAGCATCAACACTGCAATGTGTGGATGAACAACAGTCACATGGCAGGAGCAGTGATGTGCAGGAAGGCAAGTTACCTCAAACAGATCACAACCTTTTCTTTGCAGCTTCATACAGACAGAAAACTTGCACGGTTCTCATTTTTTCTTGACTAATCTACAAAAAACCTGTTTGATGGGACGTTATTTCCTGTGATTGAAGGGTTCTTGGATTCACTGCTTTTGTTTTTGTACTTTACGTACAAGACTTGGGTTTTGTTGTTGTGCAGTCTCCACAGTGTGCTCAGAAAACAGGTGAGGAACAGCAGAGACGCTACAGAGGAAACAACTGGCTGGAAAAAGAAAAGCAAAGTCGTCTGTAGGGAAATATTTCAACAACAGAACGGACGATGTTGAACAAAAACAGACACTCTGTCGGCAGTGTGGTGTTGCCACTAAACAAGGAAACGTGACTAATTAGTTTGATTATTCAAACTGGCATAACAAAGCCAGATCTGAACGCCATCCAAAGCAAAAAACCTATTTCGTCTGCCTTCGCCTTACACCATGTTGAAGGCTCCAAACGATTCACACCCACAAAAAAATAAAAAATAAAAAATCTCAACAGAAAAAAAAATTATCTTTCAGCTTTTTCAGAAATTCGTGTTTTGCTATCTACACAGATGTGGGCTTTTGGACGGGACACAGAGGTGTGACGGTACCAGGTTGGGGGAGTCAGCTGCGACAGATTAAAGCCTCATTTGGCTTCTTATTGCTTCACATATTTGAGTTTATGTGAAGAGTGACAGAAGGCTTTATAGGAGCTATGCCCCTTATTTCTAGGAGATGCTGAGAACCTTTCAATGTACTCTTGTACATATTGCAGAGAAACAACACATCACATGCTCAGGTATTACTAACGTCCCTAAACACCCCACAGCACGAAGCACACACACCTAAACACTGCCATGAGTAATGCATTTTGAAGGTTAGAAAGTTCACATTTTGTAGGCACAGTTTTACAAATGCTCATTTAACTCTGTCATTTTTAATTTAGTGGTTTTATATTGCTGTAGCAGCTTACATTTACCCCATTTGAGTGAACATAGTAACGCGTTTTATGTTGTATTTCGACATCTCTTATCTCTACAGCAACATGTTCTTTGTGCTTATCACTGCCATATTGAAATATTGATTAGGAAATTCAAAAGCATCTATTTTAAACAAGTACTTATTTAGCTAAAGGCTTAAAAGCAAGCACAGTAAGAGCTATAAAACACAACACTCCAATGTGGATAGTCCAACACGTCTCGTCCAGTGACCTGCTGAATACAGAGACACTGCGTTACCTTAACAGTGACTAACTAATTAGCTTCTGTTACCCAGCTAGCTAATTCGCACGACCATAAAAAACCCATTGTGACATTATATGAAAGCTTTCTGCCCAGTGGATGCACAGGTCAGACACATGTAGCCATTCTGCCTTCTCGATAATTACAAAAGTGGTTTACGTCCAGCTTTAGCTAAAAATACATGTTTGGCTTTAGCGCCGTGGGCAGAGCAGTTAGCAAACTACCGCCTGTGAGCTAGCATGTCCGCCAGCATCAACAACACCAACGTTTCAGGCGGCGGCCACAATGTACAAAGAGGAAACACCGACACAAAGACATAATAAACGCGTTCTGGTACACGCAAATGCACAGTTTTTATGAATAGAGAAAAAGGCTGTCACTTTAAATAACAAACCTGGCCACTTCCTCGATTTTTTTCCTTCGATTTTTCCTGTATACAGGGAGGAACCTTCCTCGTGGTGTCTCACAAATTATTACCCTCGACCGCTTGTGGCCCAAACAGTTTATTAGTCACTTGCCACATAGCGTAAAAAATATATTTATGTATTCCCCTTCGCCAGAGATGAAAGTGAATGATATTTTCTACCTACTTACCGAACCCACTTCCGTGTCGGAAAAATAAAAATAAAGTCCAGTTCCTTGCCGGGCGCATTACACTGCGACTCAGGAAGGAACTCCATCCGAGGCTTGTTGTTATTATTCTCAGCTAACTGTCAAGCAGACATCCAGTTACCTGCGTTAAACTTAACCGTCAAAATGTCTTCAGACTTTGAGGCTTACGAGCAGGACTTTGGGACTATTACAGCAGACGTAACCAACAAGATCGGCAGAATTCCCAAGTTAAGTGGAGGTAAGACAGCTACATGTATTAGCTGGAGTCGGTGAGATGGCTAACTAGCTATTAGCTAGCCACTAAGTCAGCTGAGAAGGGGAGCTAACGGTAGCAAGTGAAGCCTACTGGTTGTGTAATTTCATTAATTTAACATGTTATCTGCTGGGGAAATATTTGTCACACTTCACTGGAACTGGTCCAGAGTTCTTGCTATATGAAGGAACACATGTGTTAGTGGCCGACCTGTTAGCTTGGTATGTGTTTGATGGTTCAGCCACTGGAGACATGTGTAACACGAGCTGAGTGTCAAATAACATCTTATGTTTTTTTCCTGATTGATAAGAAGATCATCCAGGTTACTAACTGTATTGGTTTCATTCTGAAGAGAACATAAGCTTCTAGTCACTTTGATAAGAAGGTAAATATGAACTAAAACCAATGAAATACATGGATAGGAAGTAAAGTTTTATCTCAGGGCATTTCTGTTGCTCGTATATCAGAGTGTTGTGATGAAATCAAACAGTTTGTCATTAACTCTCGTTATTTGAGTAAACTGATTTTGGAATAACCGTGACAGCTCAGCGGCTTTCTGTGTTTCTTACACACTAAATGCTAGAATAGGTATAAATGTAGGGCTTCACGATATATAGAAAAAACAGATATTGGAATATTTACTTCTTCTGCTATACATATACTGTGATCTAAAAAATACTGGAATCAATTTGGAAAGAAAAATATTACTCTAGGATAATGAGGGGATTTTCTATGTGGTGCACTGGTAAAGCTAATTAATAATAATTAAGATAAAAAAACGTCTGTCGACTGTGTAAAAGTATCTGAAATGCTTTGAGTGGTGTTCAGGTCTGGCTTCAGACTCATGCAGAGCCTTGTGGTGCTGATTTAATCTGTCAAACAAATCAAGGTGATGCCTCCAGTAGTGGCTACGATTACAAGCCACTGCTGACAGACATCCTGTTTGTGGTCAACGTCAGTCTTTGCATGTCTTTTTGCAGCCAGATCTTCCTTTCCAATGTTTCTCTCCTGTTCCTCTCTTGTTTTGCTGTGCATATATGGAGCCTGCTTGTCAAGAAAGTTAAAAAAAATAAAGTCTGTGTATCAAAGAACCTTTAAACTGGAGCAAATCACATGGGATGCACTTGTAGGCTGGACATGGGAAATTAGAACTGAGCTTTCCTGTTTTATCAAGCAGCAAAAAAAGCTGCAGCAGGATGAGTTTGAGTTAATTTGCCCTCTTGAACATCAACGCTGAAACAATATGTTGTGCAGCCTTAGATCCAACCCATCTGTGTAAAAAGATCCATGACAGTCCAATCCTGTATAAAAACCACCAACGTTTCCAAGTGTTGGTTTGTAGGATTTGTTTGAACAGAGATTTTTTCCCCTTGTAGTTTAAACATTTATTGCACTCATGCAGACAGTTCTGGAGTCGTATGGATGTGGAGCAGGGGTGCCCAATCCTGGTCCTGGAGGGCCACAGTCCTGCATGTTCTAGATGTTTCCCTCTTCCAACACACCTGATTCACATGATCAGGATCATTATCAGGCTTCTGCAGAGCTTGATGATGAGCTGATCATTTGAATCAGAGGGAAACATCTAAACCATGCAGGACTGTGGCCCTCCAGGACCAGGACTGGACACCCCTGATGTGGAACATTGCAGCTTGCATTGCATACAGTCAGTGTGTTCAGTCTCTAAATTATTTTTCTTAGTTTCTGTAGAGTGCAGGCAAATCAGGAATGTTTTTAATTTGTCAAGCTTGAAGGCATACATTTCCTAATTACATTTCAAGAAACACACCAATAAGTCTTATTTAGATCTGTAATGTTTGTTTATCACATTTACACGTAAGTCCCTTAAAGAACGACGTTTAACGATAAGACGCTTTCAGGAAGTTTGACAACAGTTAAGTCCTGCTCAGAACACATTTGTTCACAGAAGCAGTGAATCCAGTAAATGTTTTGGTGTAAAGCGTTACAGAATTCAACATTTGGAAAACCAGCGTAAGACAAATCCTTCATGTCAATCAGGAAACACAAATTATTGCAGATTTGTATAGTGGAGGCAGTAGAGGTTCAAGATTTGTGGAAAATATGAAATTCAGACTTTTTTCTGACGGATGTAGCATTTTGATTTCCGATTGTAATATTTTAAAGAGCTTCAGATCAGTACTACTGTGTCATTGGTTTAAACCGTGATGAAGTATTACCCCGTGAGACACTATTAAAGACAACAAGTTGTGTGAGGCGTTGCTGTTAAACACGATGTCAGCAGAACCACAGCATGCGGGCCTGAACCACACAGCGTCCACTGATCAGTGAACAAGCATGAGTAAGCCCTGGAAGTGTGACTCTACTCCAAAGTACATACAACAGAAGCACAGCGTCAGTCTCCTGATTTAACAGACACACGTTGTATATTCTAGATTGCAGCAGATTTACTAATTGCATTGTTTCAAGTTACAATTTACATTCGATTACTCATCCAACCGTGAGAGGGCTGCAGAGCGGATGGGACGCCGTTGCTTCTATGCTCTGAGGACCTTCATGTCCATCCATCCATTTTGTCTACACCATCCTCTGTAGGGCTGGAGCCTGTCCCAGCTGACTTAGGATGAAGGCAGAGCGCCCGGTCTGAACCCACCAAGGCTCAGGGAGAACATGCAAACTCTAAACAGGGCGAGATGGGAACCAGGGGCCTTCTAGCTGTGAGGCGACGGCGCTAACCACCGTCGCACCATGTGTCTCAGCAATGCTTCTGCTCGTTTGCATGTTGGATCATTCCCACTAAAGTCATTACAGCTTCAGAACCGTTTCTCCTCAACCATCTCAGATAGGCCCAACATGCTTATCGCTTAATAAACGGATACTTATAGGAACACTTGGTGCCTAATATATCAAATACTTTACAAGATAATTAAAGGAAAAAAAAGCCTATTAACCCATTTTCAGCACAGTTTTCATGCTTTGAAATGTAAGGCTATGTTTGAACAATCATATCTCAGGCACTGCTAGAGACAAAACCTTTTTTCATCTCACCCGTAGTCAGAGACGACCTGATTTACTTCAATACTGCAGCTTCTCAGTTAATGAGAAATAATAGGTGATGTCATCCACGTACAGCTGATGTGGGTCGATGTCATTTTAAATACCTATAACAGCTCGTTATCAGAACGTTTTGAGGAAGCCAGAGCTGGTGGAGCAGAAGGCCCCTTTGGGTTGATATGGACAAACCCTCCTGTCTTTATCTGTGTTTAGGTTCTGGTGGGTTTATTTCATGCTATACAGCTGTCAGACAACAAGCATCACCACTGGGTCACCATAGTGCCGGTACCACTCAGCTGAACACGTGGTCTGTCTGTTCTCATGAGTTAAAACCTGTCGATGTGAGCACAGCTTAGAGGCTGTTCATGCACAGACCACCTCATAGGTTCCTGCATGTCAGTGTTGGACATTAACGTGGTCATCGAGTCTGCCTTTTTCAAATCACTTTAAAGTCTAAACGGAGACAGCGAGCCAGTCTGAACAGCGTCTACTTCTATCTAACACTCAGGTTTCAGATTCATCCGGCGTTTAGCAAATGCTTTTTGATTAATGGGAATTGCATAAAGCCAAAAGTACATCTATGAATACTGTGTGCATGAGAGAAAGTGTAATAAAAGAAGCTATACTGACTGCTCAACTAGTTCACTGCTGCTACAGCTGAATAGTTTGTTCTGAGTTGTGTCTGCCTCCAGCCCAGCTCTGAGCATTTATCTCCTCCTCTGGGCTCACTCTTGCTCATTGGCTTTTCAAAGGCCACTGTGTCTCACAAAACCTTGCCTGACTGAATATTTCTGGTTTGGAATTGGCATCTTTGAAGATTCATGGCAACCCAGTCCACAGAGTAATTTCACATTGCTTCCTCTCGCCATCTGTTGACTGTGTCAGCGCGAGCCCATATGAATATGTACAAAGCTAGAAAAGGCATTACAACCATAAGTGGCTGCTCCATGTTTTCTGCCACCAACGGAACAGTTTACGGTTGAATTTCAATTCCCTCCCCGCTCATTAAGCTTTCTCTTGTTTACTTCTTTACATTGACTTTCTTAAATCCTTGTTTCGACGACGTGGCTGCATTACGCTGACGGTGTGACATTTAATATTCTAATACAGCTCCAGACGATAGCTTTTGACATTTTTGTTGTTGTATCTCTAAGTTTTACGTCTTATTTTCTTTTTTTTTAATTTTTTTTTTTTGCTGATGATGTCCAAGGTATGTGAAAGAAAATGTCCTTGACTGCCTCCTTTTAATGAAACAGTCAATGAATGTGTGTTTACATTTATTTGTCGCTATCCTCCGAAATCTGAGCTTCAAGGAATATTTAAATAAGAATCCATGAATGTGATGTTTTCCACCTTTGAGTGTTCATAGCCAGAGATTGCTTGTCAATCACTGCCACTCAGATAGGGAATATTTTTTAAGTTAAGAAAAAAAATCTCCTTACTTCTGTGTACAAAACTCCTCATCCGTCTGTCAGCGCCTTATCGTCTTGGTAAATAACCATACATATTTCACAGCCCTCGAGCTCGGGCCGAGCCTGAGTAAGAAAGCAGCGTCTCACCTTTCACTGAATCGCCTCTGGCTGTTTACTGTGTAGGTTGTGAGGTTGGACACAGGTTTTAAAAATGAATTTGAGGACTGGCAAAAGGTAATGTGGGCCTATGGTGTCCGAGAAATAAAGATCTTGGCCTGGCTTTTTTACGATATTGTAATCCCACAAGCGGCAGCCTTGTGATTTGCTTTGAGTTTGAAGTTTTGTTGACTTTGTATTTCAATTATTAAAGACGCTGTCAATTATTTATCAGGTCAAAGAACAGCTCTGCTTGTGATTCTTAATTTATTTCATTTAAAATGTTTTCAGAGTAAATCTATCATGTCAGTAATTTAGAAGTACAACATTTGAATTGTTCACTTTAAGATGTCTGAATTAGTTTTTGAGAGCACTGATTTTCTAACACACCTTTCTCATGCTTTTGTTTTGTTCGCTTTTTGTCTGCTGATGGTTCTTACCTGTTAAAATTTCAGACGTTTTCAAAACGTCTTTTTCTTGGACATGATCAGATTATATCATGACTGTTACTGAGAGAGGGACGCCACAGCAGGGCTCACGTATTCCCCTGATTAAAACGCTAAATGCACACGAGAGAGTTCAAGCAGGCCTAGAAATGTAGGAGATCTGGGAGCAGCGATGTGGTCAGATGACTCATCCTCACCATATTCTGGGCGAGTGCATCTGTGGCCAAAACTAAAGGTCCCGTATGGTGAAAATCAATCTCTGTTGTGTTTTGTGGTTGTTTGGTGGTGTAATAGAAAGTCTGCTGAGATATGAAGATGTTTGTTGCTGCCGTTCCCTAAACCCCCCATACCTGGTGAGCCTCCCATCTTCACCAGGACGATATCCAGCTCGAGCTTTACTGGGAGTGCTCTCTTTTTGGGATGACAGTGAGATTATGTGAATCATGTGCTGTGACCTTTACACACCAGATGTCAACCCAGTTAAAGACCTATGAGAGATTCTGGACTGACATGTTAGACAGCCCTTTGTTCCACCAGCATCTCGTTCTTTGGTCCAGTAGAGTTCTAGAGATCTGGAGAATCAAGGCCAAGAAGCAACCAGCAGTCGCCCAACATCTGAGAGGCTTTACGATGTCTTCTCCTTGCATTCGTCACATCCGCCTATGACAAAAAATACAAATCTTTGGATTTCATCTTGTACATGTTCACAGAATTACAGCAGTTTTTATTTAGAAATATTGTTCTGTGGCATTTATCCAGGTTGTTTTCTCCTGACCAGATCCTTGCTTGTGTTGTGTCTGCTCTCAGGTGGACGTCGCTTTGGATAAAAGCGTCTGCTGAATGAAACTGTAGAAATATCATCACTCTGCTTTTATTTTACAGTGCTGCTTTTCCTTGTGGCAGAATTAAGCACAAACCACCACATTAAAAAAATAAAAGTAAAGAACACGTAATGTCTGCCGTTTGAAGCTCATCAGCAGGTTCATGAGCGCACGATGCAGGAAAACGAATCATCAGAGTGACCTGGACGGACTGATGATGGTACTGTTAAAAAGGACATTGTGAAATATAAATGGGAAAAACAGCCAAGTGAAATATTTAGAGGGAATATTATGAATTAAAAGAATCTCCAGTCATCTTGCTTTATTGTGAACACAGGCTGGATGAGGAGGGAGTGTGTGTAGATCTCCTAATAAACACACTTAAATATTTACCTGCAACTATTCCTATATATTTTATAGTTTCTAATAATTACGTTTTTACTTTTTCACAGCTTCATATGTGAGAAAAGCAAACACAACCAGCTAATGTGTGATATTTTGACTTGACATTGCTTCAGCACTGACGTGGGTCGGGCTCTATAACTGGACCTGATCCGTAGGCTGTCAGACACGTTGTGTTGTGCGTTTCACACGTTTGGTCTTTTTGTCTCCATTAAAATATGTTAATGATGTTTTTTGAAACCCTGTAATAAGTCTTGATCACTAAACAGTCACAGCTCTACGTTTCACCCAGTTCACTTTCATGGCACAGGATGAGCTTCAGAACAGAGACCGGTTCAGTACGCGTGCAGAACGTGGTAAAGCTGATGCCTTAAATAACTATGGGATGTGCTGTAGTTTACATGTTTCCTTGGAACTCTAAGTCCTAATGAGTTTCAATGGGTAATGTGGAAGAGCAGCCATGGGGTGAGGTGTAGAACAGTGCGTTAGTCATTCTGAGTGGGACTCATACTTCTGGCAAGTGAGCAAAGCTGACACCTCCCTTCCCTTTGAGTTGGCATGAGGTGTCTCGCTGCTCCTCAACAGAACCCAACAAAGGCCTCATAGACGCCAATAACTAAGAGACATCAAATGTTGGCTCGTCGTGTGGAGAGAATGTGTAAATATATCTTCAAATGTGTCCTCGTGTGTTGTTTTCTCCCAGTCTCTTTCTTTCTCTCTCCCCCTCTCTTCCCCCGTTGCGGGGGAGTTAGGTTGTTGTCATGAAGCGCTGTTCCTCCGTCGGCTGATCAATATGTTGCTGTTTTTTTCCCTTTCAGAGGAGAAGACACAGCTGGTTCTAAATGTCGACAAACAGCTTGAAGAAGTCAGAGAGTTGGTATGTCTTTGATCAGTAATTTTCTCCTCTTCCCATTTCCTAAATAATGAATTTGTGCAAAGAGGGAGGGGACAATTTTCACTGGCACCAGACAACAGCACCTGTATTATCCTGGTGCTGACATGACATGCACACACACACACACACACACACACACACACACACACACACACTTCACAGGGCGGGAAGGAGGCTTCCTTCTCACATGATTACTTTCCAGTAATCTGCTTTTAAGTGACACCCCTATGACACATTTCAAGCCATTATCTTGAGGTGGGAGTCTTCATGTCGCTGTTTAGAAATGAGCAAAGTCACCTGACAGAGACAAATTGTTGTTGCAGTTGTCTTGTTATGCCACAGTGATTAGTTTCCTCCCAATCTGCCACACAGAGACCCGTCTACCCATGCATCACATGTGCTTTTACTTCATTCACCGCGACATTGGCGGGCCTGTGCATGTCATCGCAATGAAGGGGCCCTCATATTTGATTGTGTATTTATTTGCAGAACAGCCGTCCTGTGTTGTAGCTTTTATCACATGTGAGTGACGTGAGCAGGACGCGTTTTGTTTTTTCAATCAACACTGGAACACGTTAAACTTAATGCTGCTGAAGTTGCTCTTTTTTGACTTTTCAAAGTTTGATGCTGGCAGATGTTCCAGTTGCTGCTGATGTATGTGGGACCTGTTTATGCAACATTTACAGAAAGATAAAGGAAAAGCAATCATTATAAGATAGGGAGGCCTAGATTCTTATTTTATTTACAGCTGTAAAAATGATCATGTTTAAAACATAGACATTAGCAAGTCAGTACCTTAGCATTAGGCTGTGAAGTGATTTCATCATGAACGCTGAACACGCCTCCAAATTATGTTTAGTTTTGGAACTTGATCCTAAAGTGTTGCTGACAGAACATTTGGATAGTTCTGATGTTAAACTAACTGGATGTGTGTGTTTCAGCTGGAGCAGATGGACCTGGAGGTGCGTGAGATCCCCATCCAGAGCCGAGCCATGTACAACAGCAGACTGAAGAGCTACAAGCAGGAGATGGAGAAGCTCGAGAAAGACTTTGTAAGTCCTCATGAAACCTCCCTAATTGTTATTAAGATATTAGAAATATGGTTTATGAGCACATGTTTTGTTGTGTTTAGCTTCCAGTGTGCACTGTTAGTGGGAGATGATCACAGAAAGTCTTCTTAGAAACACAAACACATGCATGATTAAAAGTTGTCACGATCCCTTGTGGCGTGCACGCGGCATAGTTTACACTCTCAACCAAACTCTTGCTCGCTCACAAACAGTTGTGCTCTGAAGCTCAGTGGTGCATCCACAGAGGTTAATTCGAAGTTCATATTTGAACTTGCAAGCGATGCCCATTGAGAACAGGTTGTGTGTGTTTGTGTTGCTGGCTGCAGAATCTGGCCTTGTTTAGTAATTCATAAATCACTGTAAGTCTTGACTTGATTTCTAGCCTCTATCAAAGCTTAATGAACAGTCCGGTCTTTTGGGTAACGTGCTTTTAGTCCACATTGTTGGCTCCCAGTATTGCTCAAGGTGCTTCACTTAATCAATAGTATTACAGAAATAAGCAATTATCCAGTGAATGAATCGGATGCTTGTGTTTCCCCCTCCCCCCCCTTTGAGTCTTTTCTAATTATTCTTACAAGCTGTAGAAGCATTTTAAATGATAGTTGTATTATAATGTTTACATCCCAGTAATATGCATCTTTAATGCTATGCTGGGCCGGTTGCTGTTGTTTTCTGTTGTGAGTTTAGTTGTGCAGCTGCTCACAACACAATGCTCAGCCCATAGTGTACATGCAGCTGACCTTGAGCTGGAGAGCACGCGTGTGTCCCTCCACAAATCAAACTTGATGCGATTTAAATCCACAGCCGGAGAATGGATGGTTGGAAAAACACACACTGGATTGGATATTTAAGAACTTATAAATTAATTCAGAAAAGGCTGGCCTGGGATGGCCGCTACGTTTAGCCTTGCACCGCAAAGTTTGGCCATGTTTAGATTTTGGCAAAGTAATCAGCAAACTTTTCCAACCTCGACATGACGTAACGGTAGAGTTAGTTTTCCCTCTCAGGTGTTAACTTTTCCCTCCGTTCTATGAAGGGTTACTGGTCAGTGTGCTGGTGTTTGATGGGAAGGACCACAGGGACACCCATCATTAGAGATGCACTGTCCTAGGGCTTGAAGACGTCATCGGAACGTTTTGTGTGTTACAGAATAAAAAGTTCAAACAGTTATTTATATATAAGAACCTAAACATCTGAAATGTTCTTCTAAACATGACGTAGTTTGATGTTGCGCTGAATGATGGTTTACACCCCGTCCGTATCTTCACATTTCATCCCACCACATCCCACGCTGGGGACTGTGGGCGTGCACGCCTACCACTGACAAATACAAATAATCTAAATTAAAATCTGCTCATAGTTCACCCTAATCACTGTCTTAAACATCGCTGAGCATCTGATGTCATTCACCAGCAGAAGATTGAATTAAGTGTGGGAATACGACGACGTTCCCCAAATCTCTCACTTTTCTAAATGTAGAACAAACAAACAAACAAACGTGCACCAACACCCCACTGGATGGAGATATCATGTGCTAGTGATCTGCGAACACACCACTGAGATGTGCTGACTGAGATCACAGAGGAGATCTGTGTGCCAAGACAGTTTGCTTTCCTCACCATGGGCATTTAATTGGCTGACGATTAATCTTTAACTTTTCTTCTCCCCACACTTACCGTGCGTAATCATCAAGCAGCTAGCGCCTGCTGCGCCTGATATTGGTCCTAATTTTCATTACTTGCATTTTTATTCCTGTCTTCGGGGCACATGTGGGAAAATTTGTTTAGTTTTTTTACCCTGGAAAAAGTTCCTTAATCGACTTTACGGTGCTGAGCTTTGTATGCAAAGTGAATACGGTTATTGTAAATACTTGTAAATCCCTGTTTGCGTGACACATAAGCGTGTGTCATGGCCTACGATGCTGAAATGCAAAGCAGAAGGTAGCAGTAGGATAGTCCGAGTGCACGGAGAGTAAAAGGATATCCGCCTGCTTCTGGCTGCGACGCCCCAGTTTGACAGTAATTTTCATTTTTACACCTCTGTGTGTGGTTCGGTCAGATCGGTGTACATTTAAAGCAGGATCACCCACCTCACAGAGTTACATCTAGTATATCTCGTCTCCTGTAAATCTGATGCAAGTGTTCAGAGGGCGAGAACTTCAGCCCCCTCAGATGTGCCTCAGATGTGCCAAATGCTATAGCCGAGCTCAGCCTCTCACTTCCTGCAGGCCCAGGGAGGACATGACACTCGGCTCGAAAGGCGTCTAGTGGAAAAAAGGCAATCTCCTTTCTTTTTAATGTAAAAAGCTCCGGCTTTGTTGTGCTTTCCGTGGATATCAAGGCCTTTCCACTCCCTCACTGCCCGGTCTCCCCCCACCCCCCACTGGCCTCCCACGGGTGTCTCCCCCTTAACCTGCTCTCTCATCCTCTCATTCACCCGTGGTTTGAAGTATTCCTACCACCGGTGTGCCAGCTTGAGACCTCATTCCTGCTCCTTTCCAGACAGGGCCCGAGTCGACCTCGGTAACCCAGCCATTTCATCCAGGAAGACAACTTATCAAACGGGCATCCCAGAGGTGTGTCTGTGAGACGCAGCTTTGTTGGCTTGGCTGACAGCTTCATCGTGATAATAGAGGGGACCGTGGGGGTCTGAGGGCGCTGGGCCACGACAAACAGGCGTTGCAGCAGGCAGAGGGAATGCCATCCCGACCAAACGGGGAGGAAAGAAGTAAGCCAGAGAGTGAAAAAAATTAAAAACGACAGCGAAAATCCTATTTGATGGGGTCGGCTTGTCTGAGTCAGAGGAAGCAGAGTGGCGTGGCTCTTAGCAGCGGCTTTGATCAGGGACAGAGGAGGCCTCACCTAAGCTTAATTTAATGAAATCTATTGGGTAAACAGAGCCACAGTTTTCAAAGGGGCAGGTTCGGTCCGTCCCAGTGGACCAGGTGGGGACCCACTGACATCTCCTGTGCTACACACAACAGCCCAGCTTTGAGGATGTGGCTCACATGATGGACCATGTTAATTGTAATGCCTCTGAGAGGCTGGCATTGTGCAACAGGAGCTGAAATATTTCAAGGATGGTTTTATTCGTCGGGTTTTCCTTGACTTGTTGTGACGTCTGTGGTCGGATGTGTTCATGAAGTCAAACTGAATAGGAATGAATCGAGTCCAGCCCCATTCAGTGTACATTTAATTATCATCATTTAAGTTTGTCCTCAGTGGTGTTAAATAAAAAGTATTTAATGGATCAACAGAATTTAAAGTTTCTCACATTTAAGCAAAACCTTTTCCAGGTTCCTGCTTGTCATGTGTAAGAAATTACTGCGACTTCCGGCTCCAGCATCATTATATCATCAGTTAAAGCTGAAATATGTTTGACCGACCTTCTGGTTTGTTTAGTACGTAGCTGTTACAAGAAATGTTCTCAAGTCAAAAAAACCCACATCTCATGGTAACTACCGTAGATATACACAATAAAGGCCTTTATTAGAATAGAATAGAATAGAATAGAATAGAATAGAATAGAATGCTTTTTATTGTCATCATACACAAGGTACAGCGAAATTAAAAAACAACTCCAGTGGTGCAAAAGTATAAAAAGTAAAAGTATAAAAAGACAAATAAGAATATATACATGTATTTACAAAAGGAGCCGGTAGGACGTATGTACAGTCAGCCAGACGGTAGAATAAATATACTACCCTGTTGGGGTAGGAACACTGTGGATATATGAGGAATATAAATAATATAAATAACTACATAAATATTATAGGTAGTAAATATATGCACAGCACAGAGTACAGTATCATGAATAATAATAATAATAATAATAATAATAATAATAATAATATAATTTATATCTATGGTAATTACGCCACAAAGCTCCAACCTTAACGTGTGTCTTTATATTTTCCAGAACCTGAAGGTCTCTTAGTTGCTCTTCATGGATGGTTCAGGGTGTGTGGCGTTCACTTCCACCATCCTGCTCCAGAAGCTGTTCATCTCTCTCTGCAGCAGATGGCGCTATTGCTCTAAGAATTTTCCTCTGCTTTCGGTACATGACAAGGACAATATTGGGCACATTTACCAATTACTTTTCTTTTCTGATGTCTGAGTGGACTTGCTATGATAAGTCCTGCTCATTGCTGTGGCCGACCTCTCCTTTATGCTTTATAAGAGAGATTCAGAATCGTGTTACCAAAAGTGTCCTTGTGGTAAACCTGACAGAGAACGGCTTGTCGGAGTCTCACTTCCAGCTTCATGCATATTCTTTACTTTTTCTTTGCCCAGTCATGCTCTGAAAGTAAATTAAAGAACCAAAATAAGAATAAAAGTGGAACGTTGTTGGGAGACGGCGTGGCAGCATTTCAGCTGCTCCTTCTGACAAGTGCTGCTGCTGATGTCTTACCTCTTTGCTTTGTGTATGAGGAGCTGATTGTCTTTTAATTATTGTTATTTTAAATCCAATTGCACAAAGACTTGTGGTGTGAGGAGCTTCATGTTTCAGGATCCTTGAACTCTGATAAATGTAATTGCTGGTCATTAAACATGGAGCTGGCATGTTCAGATGTTGAATGCTTCACATTTTTCTGTCATTAAGCGTAAATGAGCGGCTCTGCTGGTCAAGGCAGTTTTGTTGATGATGGCATGAGAGCCATTGTGTCGTGTGTTTTTGTGCCGGGCAGCAGAATTAATTTCCTTAGATCAACCCCAGTTTTGAATTTTGAATAGAAAGCTATTGTTAACTTGTCATGATGTGCATGATGCTCCATCAAGGACCAGAGAGATGCCACTCATCAGCACACATCAGTGCTGCTTGTTATGAGATCGGTACATATGTGTGCAACTTACTGCTAAATGTGAGAAATACGTCAGATTTGTATTCACCTGGAGTACAGTTCTTAACTTCAGTTAGATTTAAAATGATGATTGAAGGATTCTTTTCCTCTTTCCTACTCATTGGTTCCTGCATTCATTACAGATATTAAAGCGTGAGGCCAACTGTCACAGGGAGGAGACTGTCCCCTCCTAATTTCCAGTTGTCTATTGGGGTATTGTTTGGAGCTTCAGTCATGGTCAAGTAGGACGCCTGGCCTGCCTTTTCCTTTAATAAAACCCTTTAGATGGAATGCCTCCTAGTGTTCGCCCAGGGAGATAATTAATGCATTTCCAAAGAGTCAGCCAACCTTGAAATATTGAACAGTTTATTTGCCAGGTACACTGAGGTGAATAGAATGAAAAGGCTGTTTGTACTGAATATTTTTTCCTCTATATATCAGTTTCATAAGTGGTTACCAGTGACCTTATCGAGGTAACTTGAAATGCAGCTCTCAGCCGGGGCAGTCGTTAAGCACTGTTTTTAATGAATTGGCACGTTGGACCTTTTGTGCTCGTGAAAACTTTTGAATTTGGAAAACGGTTTAATTAAAATGTGAAAATACGAATAGAAAAGATCATTTAATGATCAAATTGGATGCATCAAATGTGAAGATACCTGTGATGAGACCAAATTGAGTTGTTTTAGAAAACTAATGAATGACTCTTGACTTCGCCGCTCAGCTGCATGTTTGAGTTTCCAGCAAGAATCTGTTGTCAGAAGTTTTCCATGAGCCTCTTTTTCTGGTTCCAGACCCCAGAGCTATTTGTTGCCTCTTAAAGTGAGGGTCATCCACAAGCTGTTCATATACTGGCAATGAATTAACATATTTTTTGTTTTTTTCTCCTTTCTAAATGCCATAGGGTTTGTCTCAGTGTGAATGGTTTGTGCTCCGGGTTAGAGTTCAGCGTTTGAACTGTGCGTTTCCATCGCACCCCCGAGTAGAACCGAGCTACACACACGAATGTGAGGGTGCTTTTCAGTTGTTCGTTATGTTCATGTTGTTTTTTTAATTAGTGATCATGGACGTTTCAAGGTTGTGGAGACTCTCCAACTTGAGCTGATGGTGGTAATAAACTCATTATGTTTGGCACAATTAGGAACCTACACAGAGAGAGCAGAGTTTGCAAAGTCATTTATCACAAACTTATGCATTCGTCTTAAGAAGCTCTGACATCATAAGTGGAATTTTTTTTAACGCCAGATGCTGATAATTCTGTTGAGATTTAGGTTTTGAAGGGAGCTTTTGGGACCAGCGTGCTTCCCACACTAACCACACCAGTAGTGATTATATATTAGCGTGGTTGTAATCCATGTGGACGGGTTCTTGTTGTTTGGCCCTTGTCCTCGTTATGGTGACTCCTGCAAGCAGCAACATGACAGACCAACATGAGTTGGATGTTAGACACTGTAAATCGCCTTAGGTTGCCTTGGCTTACTTGTTCTTATTAAACACAGAGGAGTAAAGGCAGATTGACTCTTTTCATGGTTTGTTGCTTAACAACCCATCAACACGACCAAAGTCTAATCACTCATAACCAGTTATAAAGGACTCCCTCCGCTGACAGGGATTTTCCCCTATATTTCCTCTGTGCCCAGTGCAGATTTAAGATGTAAGCAAATAGATCTTCTCCTCTACTTATGAATTATGACTTTCATTTGGAAGTCGTCGTGCACACTGTGTCTTCCTCGAGCCCTTTTGTGGATTTGTGGCGTCGGAGGCTTTTCCATGTCCTCTTTATGGACACCAAGATAGGATTCATTTGTGGATTAGCCTTTTGTCGCTCATGTTGAAGCCATTTTTTTTAATGGGTTTGATGGTGTAATGGCAGTGGTGGGTCAAATCTGGGTTGAAGGACGGAGTCACAGGAAGGACGCAGGGACGAGTTGTCTGCAAGTGTCCGGCTTCTATCTGATTGTTGGGAAAAGTGTGAGACACGAAGCACAATGTCTGCATTTGCAGTTGTTTATGTGTGTCACTGACAATCTGGATCTGGTTTTACACGCATCAGTTACATGAGACACACACCTTCACACGGAAGCAGTCACTCCTACACAGAGAATAACGATTCATAAGTAATTGTTGTGATGATGTGATTCCATGTGGACTGCTGGTGATGGGTCTGAAACGGTCCCTTTGGCCACAGAATGCTGTTAACAAGCTGTGGTGCTGGTTTAGCATGAACACGTGATTCTGCTGCTACAATAATTTATTTTCAAGTTAATAACTGAAAGACGTTTTGTAAGTTGTTAACACTGGCAAGAGGAATTACAGAGACCAGACTAAAATAACGCCAGAAATTCAGCTGATGCTTCATTTTTACTGATATTAAAGTTACAGGTAAGGAGCTACAGAGAAGTCTGTTTGCTAAGTGTTCTCTACATATGACAACATGGAAATGCCAGACGGAGGACTGGGAATACATTTTGGGTTCACTGTCATGAGTTCTGTGGTCATTAACAAGATGAGTTCTTGTCAGGAGTCGAGCGAGAGGAATCACACGGCCTGTAATTTGTAAGCAGATCAGCCTCCTTCTTGCTTCTGCGTCTCTTTATGTTAACTCTCGTCTGTATGGACTGTGGGCTGTCTGCATTATGCCTGGAGCACAGGATTTGTTTGGCAGTGTGCAAATTCGGCCGTTATCCTTCCACGCGATCGTTTCCTCTCCCGCTTATCTCTCCTGGCCCCTCCAAAGTCACCGTACTTCCACACACACTGACAGCGATCAGTATAGCTTTCAGACGCTTGTCTGGCTGAGTCTGCCAAGAAGCGAAGGCCCTCCCAGGTCCCCTCGCTGTCCTCGGGGCTTGTGTGATTGAGTGACTGGAGTGAGTGGGGGCCAAAGATAATAAGGGGGAAATATAAAGACATGGGGCGATGATATGATAACACCCCCTTGCTCCTCCTCCCCCTCCTCCCTGTCTTTACTCCCCTTTCCACCTCCCCTTCACTTTTCTTTCTGTTCTTCTTTCTGTCCTACCCCCGGTTTTCGTGCACCGAGCCTGTCCCACGCACTGGTGTAAACCAGAAGTGACATGTGACACCCACTCCCCAGTGATGTGCTGACAAGCGGGTACTAGAATAGGTGACAGTGTTTTCTTTTTTGCTAGACCGGCTTAAGTATGGTGAAGGGATTCATGAAGTATTTATGAAATATATTATGAATCATTGGCTCTGTGTTTTTTCTCTGTATTTTAGGCAGTGGCATTTGCTTTTTAATAAGTAAGCCTCAGAGAAGGCAAGAGCGAGGAAACGGGGTAAATAGAGGAAGAGCTCTTTACATTTCATCTGTGCTGGTGTTTCTTTATAGTTAAAGTTCCATGTTTACACATGTTTTAACCCCTGCTCGCAGCCCCTTCACACACTCGCACCGACACAATTAAACTTGGTTTCCTCCTCTCATCCTAAGTGTTTCTAATGAGGGAGCGTGCCAGAAAGAAAGGGAAAGCATTTTTGCTCTCAGCGACCAACAATTTTGCCTTTTCTCTGGTGTTTTTGAAGCCTGCAGTGGAATCTGGCTGTGGCCTTGATCAGAATTACATTGTGGAAGATGAATTAAGGGTTTTTTCAATTATCCCAGAGGTTGGCCGGCATTAGAGCATCAGCTTACTCCTGCAGTGAGACTAAACTCTTTAGTTTTGTTCCCCTCATCACCACAGAGCACTTGTTTGTTCTCTGTTGTCGAGCTTTTTCTGCGTTTTTGTCTTTGTATATTTTTATTCTGAAATTATCCATTTCCATAAGACATTTTCCCAGAAGAAAAAAAATCTGTTGGTTGTTTAAAAAAACAAAACAATCAAATTATCAAATTGCTCATTTAATTAATGTTATTTTCATGGCATTTCCTTTGCAGCGGTTTCTTTATGTTTTCTCTTTTTTCTTTTGAGAAACAAACACAACTTGCTTTTGTTAATTACTCAACTCGGCTGTTCGTTGCAGTGAAGAACATAACGCGTTGTTTTCTGTGCCCTGATGATTTTTAGGAGGCGTAAAGCACGTCTTCTCTGAAGCCCTCACTTGGCTATTTTTCATAATTTCTGAAGCGCTCTTGTGAATTCCAGTACAGAACCTGCAGACTCCCAGGAAACTGGTGAGTGTATTGGGAAGTTCAGGAGGGCACATGTTGGAGGAGCTTTGGAAGGGGCCTTCCTGGCCTCATCAGCATCTGAATGTGTTCTGGCTAGTGAAATAACAAAGTATACATAAATATATAGAGATAATGATCTGGCTAAGTCCCTATGTGTGCTGCTGTATTCTTATGCTAATGAGCTAGCTATTCAGCACCAACAATGGTCACATTACAAGAAAAGCCAAAGCACTGAAGGAGATAGTCTTCTGTGTGCATGTCCACTGAGGGACGCGCTCATGCTCATGCTCAGCAGGCCCGACTCCTCTCCCTTTGTGTCTAGGTTTTTTTTTTTTATTACATTTTTCAATTTTAGATAACACTCCAAGAATAGACATCAAACAAAAATGAATCATAAATCGAGGTCAGGAGTGAGCCTCTTTCCAAAGCAGAGAAAGGGTTAAAAGTGAAGGTATCTTTAAAAAAGATGGGAAGACTGATAGGAGAGGAGCTCTTCTCAGCAGAGGGTTCAGTGAACCATATGTAGGTGCCCACAGGCTAATGGGCCGGTTGGTCCCTGGCTTGCCAGGTATCCTGTATGCACATCTCCTACCCCCCCGACAGACACACACACACACACACACANCTCTCTCTCTCTCCTCGTCATCCTCCAGCACCCACCTCTCCCACCCCTCCCACCTTCACTCTGTGAAAATACCTCCTCCACTTTCCTCTAATCTCACCTTTTTCTCTGGTGCTGACCCGGGGAGGCCCACTTTATTCCCCACTGCACGCCAGAAGCCAGCGTTGTGATCGGAGCCCGGGCCCCTGCGCTGGTTCCCCTCTCCTCTCCTCTCTCCTTGCCCTGGCTGCCCGCCTCCCCGACGGCTCTGCTCTATTGATTTACTCCTCCAACCACTGCTGTCTGTCTCTGTTTTGCACCACCAGCACCTCGGTCCCTCATCTCTATAACCCTCCCTCTCTCCTCGTTTTCTCTCGCTCTCTTCTTTTCTGTCTTTTCATACTTTCTGTCTTTCTTTCTTTCTGTCCCCTCCTACACAACCACGGGCCGGCAAGAGGAAACCTGACGGAAGGAGAAGGAAGGAGGGAACCAGAGATGGAGGGATGGGAGTGTGGGAGGGGAAACGGGCCTTTGATTTTTCATTAGAAGCACCTTCATATTTTAATATTGGGTTTAATCGGGCCCTCGTGCCTTAAAGAAATAAGCACAGAGAGATGATCCCTGGGCCTTCAGACAGTATATGGTGCTTCTTCAATCAAAGCCCTCCTTGAATGTGCTCTTTTGTTTGGACTTGCGTTCCTCCTCCCCCTCCTCTCGTCTCGTGGCCTCTCACTTTGTGGTTACAGTCGTTATGCTTATTGACTGATCTGGGCTGTACTTAGCAATAGAAATGACTTTGACAGGGAAATACAGCGCCGCTATCACAGAGGTACGAGCATGAAAGCCAGCCGGCTCGGTGTTCCCCCCCAGAGATAACATCCTGTTTACTTGTGGGTTAATATAGGAAATGGGTTGATTTAGTGGCACAGTGTTAAAACAAGAACTAGCATTTGATTTCTATTTTTTTTTTATTGAATTAAACTAGTAAAGGGAAGTTTTTTCACCGCTGTCTCTGACCGCGGCGGGGTCTTTTTTTAGTGATCTTTTTGAAGCTGATACACTCTGTCACCCCAAAATAATAATAAAAACAGTCTCCTCACCTCACTCTGGCTCAGATATGTCGCAGGCTCATTTATTACCTCGCCGTGGTTGATCATTCACCTTTATTTGTGTTTTCGACAGTCGCTTGTGTGAGGCTCCTTGAGGTATTCCATGGAAGTGGAACACAATGCAGTGTGCGTCGAAGCCACCAAAGCACCAACCTGTGAGCTAATGAGAGGCCCCATGCTGTTATCTGAGGCTCCGGCTTCTCTACCACTGCTGCACTTCTATTAGGGGAAAGAACACACACCGGGCTACCGTTCACATATGTTGCGCGTGTACGTTCTCTGAAGGAGGTTTCCCCAGGACGCACAAGGCTCACACAAGCCTCCATCTTGCGTACAGTAGCCCTCGTGTACGCGTATGCGCTCACACTAGCGTGCGACAGACAGAAGTGAAGGATTCAATGGCACCAAAGACCACAACAAAACAAAGGCACAAATGACACCCTCCTGTGACAATCCCAACTGTAGCTGCTTGCCTTTGTCTGATAATATATCAAATGTATTAAAAAAGAGCACTTAATTGAACAACCTCTCCCAATTTGTTTGTGTTAAAGGAGAGGAGAAGATGCTCGACAACAATGTGTGTGTGTGTGTGTGTGTGTGTGTGTGTGTGTTTTCCTTTGTGCCGGCTGCGTGTGAGTGCGTGTGAGTGTGTGTGTGTGTGTGTGTGTGTGTGTGTGTGTGTGTGTTCAACCCCTGCCAAGCACAGATGCATTATTTAAGATGCTGTTGTGATACTTGTGCCTGCTTAAAGGTCTCAGCTTCCTTTTAACGCCATGCCGCATCGGTCCACCTCTGCCCCCTCTTGTGGGGGAACCAGAGTGGGCCCTGCTGGCACTGGTCCCACACATCACCTGGGAAAATATCACAGCAGGGGAGCAACGGAAGTGATATAGATAACCTTTGAGGTTAGCACACGCTTTCCTTTTTTTTGTTGTGAGCAGAGACGTTTCACCGCCTCCACTTAATTGTCATTGTTGACTTTTTATTTTCAGCTTTTTCTGGATATTCAGCCGTTTTAAATTCTCTGTTGGGGTTTCACATTTTGTGCCAAGCTAAAGTCAATTTTAAAAACGGTGCTTTTGCACATTCATAGAGCAGGACTATGAGCCAATCACACGGAGCCGGGCATGAGGGCTGTTCTGTCCAACTTGCCCCGTCGCCTTCCTACTGCTAAAAAAGCCTGTAATGGAACATAGTATTATAAATTGAAAATGGTTAATTACTCTTCATGCTCTGCCACCAGCCGTGTGTGCAGGGTGAAAAGGAAAAGCTTGAGAAAGTCGAGGAAAAGTGTCTGCAGAGGAACTTCAGGGCCCCTCATTACACTCTGCCCCATGGGTATTTTTACGCCTTTTATTTCCCATCTAATGAACTGTTTACATTTTTTCCTGCTTTCTAGGCGCCACAATTATTCGACTTGTCCTTGTGTCGCTCGTTGCACCGGGCGAAAAAGCAAGGAGGAGAGTTGGAGGGCATTGAGATGTGTATATAAATCTCAGAGTATTTAATTTTAATTATAGTGATTTTTTTAACAACTTTTGCTTAACATTACAAAGACCTTGATGGTAGACTACTTGAATTTTAAATTGCAGGGTCATTGTTTTACAATTATGAGCACATTTTGTGTAAGCAGATGTTTTTAAAATGCTCCTTTGTGATTTGTGGTGGAGTTTATAAATCATCATGTTTACGTCGACAGTCGATACCGAGTCCTGCCCAGACATTAAAGGCGCCGCACACAAAGAACAGATCCATATATTCGTTATAATTAAATCAATATAATTTGCTTCTCAGAAGATTATGTTGAGCTGATTAGCATATCTGATATGACTTGTTATGCATGCATATGTAATTACATTTTGATGGGTAAAGGAAACGCTGTCCGTGTCAGCAGAGGTAGAAACGTGTGGTTCTGACAGGACACCAGCACCTCGTCTGACGGGACGGGGAGACTTTTAAAGGCAGGCCACTTTGCATAAAGTTAAGATGTACCTTTGTACTTTCCTTGTGTGCTTCCGGGAATAGAAGCAAATTCTCACCCAAGATTAAAAAAGTGACAAAAGAAAGACCTTTCAAAAGGATTAAAAAAGCCTTTTTTTCTTTCTTTCCTGAGCAATAAGGTATCTTCTGAAGGCGCTCGTTCTTTTTTAGATTACAAAGCCTGATTAGCTGGTTTTGTTTTAAGATGCAGCAGCTCTGTCTGTAAATAGCATGAGTCTGTTTCGGTGCCGTTTCTTTATAGGACAGGAGGTTTTACGATGGAGCAGGTGACTGATATCTGCTTCCTGACCTCAGGAGTCACTTAACACCCAAACTTATAATCAGATCTGCTACTGTACCAAGCCGACAGGATTGCACCTGCTTGTGTTTTACATCAAATGGGAAGACAGTAATCGCTGAGGAATCTGTTGTTTTCCAGAGGGGGAATCCAGAACCGGAGTGTGTACTGTAGGTACAGGGGAAGCAGCGGCAACGCTTTCATTTCAATGACATTTTCCATCTTTATACTCTCTTTGTTATCTACTCTGTTCTCATTGCAGAAGCCCTTCATACGTTCATCTGTAACAAACAGCTATTTAGAAATACCAAAAAAAAAGCCTGCCTATGGTTTGAAGGCGACGTGAGCCTCAGCATTCAAATCAATGCTTCTCCCGGGCTTCCTCGTCTCAATTACTGCTGCAGTCGTCGCTCCCCTAAGTTGCTCTGCAGCTCTTTAAGATGAAGCTCGACTTAAATGGAATATGTGGGTGTTTTCCTGGCAAAAAAAAAAAGTGTGCGCGTGCCTGGTGAACAAGCGTACACGCTGTCTTAATATCTCCTTCATTGTCTTTCTGGTTGTACTCAAACTGAAGTTCCTGCCTGATGTCCTGCAGCAGCAGCAGCATGCCGGCTGTTCAGCCGCCCTGCACACAGAGAGGGGATGAAAACTAAAAACAGATGAATGTGGAATTAAAAAGGAAAATCTCTGTACGTTTTAAATACCTTCTACATTTTAAATGCATTTTCTGCAGGTGTTTTATTAAAAGATGAGTTTCAGATTAATGAGAATAAAGCAGAAATTATGTTTAAATGAGTTTTGATCAAAGTTTGAAGAAGCGAGCTGACTGAGTCTAAAACACTTACCAAGCACACATTAGTTTATGTAGATGTTTGACAATTAGCTGTCGTATAACAAAACACTGAAGGGATCAATAAAGTTTTATTCTGTTCTGTTCTATACGATTAATTATTTGATCAATTCTAACACATGTAAAATGTAGTAATGGAGCTAAATGATGAGTGCAGAGTCACACAGCGGTCCAAACCAGCTCGTGTTGGTCTGGTTCTCCGGTGTTCTGTGTGTCTGAGGAGGGGGGAGTGTTTTATTTGAGTCTCTGCTGCCAATCTTCTCTGTTTCCCCACAGTAGGCGTTGGGTGGTTAGCTCAGGTCCCTGTGGCTGAGTATTGTTTGGGTGCGCTCTTTATCTAATGGGTTTTGTGGTCTGGGTCAATCAGGCCCTCTGTCTACTCAGTAATTACTCCAGAGAACTGTGGCCCTCACCATCACGATAATAACAGCCAAATCACATCAGCCATGACTTTCCACTCAGCGCTCCAGATTACGAGGAGAGACAAATAAAAAAATAAATAAAAAACCCACTGGCTCGGTTTTCATTGGCTCCAAAGTTATTTCAATCAAGCAACTTGATATCATCGCTCTTGAAGTCCGAATTGCCTTTTTCAAGTTTGATTTGTGCCTCTCTTGGTGGAGGTAGCATTAGAGCCCTTAATGCAATCGCTGCTTCAAACTTTACTGATAATAGAAAGATAGTAGAAAAGAAAACCGCCTTTGAGGAAAAAGCCTGTCCCCAGTAGGTAATTGGTGTTCTTTCACTGGTTCCCCGTCTTTGTTTCATTTATTTAGAGTCAATTACAAAATAAATATAGAAAAACAGAAAGAGTTTGTGTAGAGGAGACGTGATATTTTCATTCCTCTGCTGGTGTTTGTCTTTGATTTTGCCCACCTCCTGCAGCCCACCTAAAAACCCTGTCAAGGCAGTGAGAGAAAGCGAAGGAGGCTTAGTAAACACTTTCTGTGTCTGCTGCTGCTGCTGCTGCTGCTGCTGCCGCTGCTATGTGTTTAGTTTAGAGGGCATGCCAAGAGGCTGTTTTTCCATGGGTCGGGCGTCTGTAAACAAGCAGTACAACGGCAGCCCACTCTTCCACAATCGGAGGTGGCACACTCTGAAGTGTGTGTGAGATGTGTGTGTCTGAGTGTTTGTCTTTTTGGGTGGGTTTTTTTTGTTTCTTTTTTTTTTTTTGGGACATGGCATTCCCTCTTATTCTAGCCTATCTGGAGATAGAGAGAGAGTGTGTGTGTGTGTGTGTGTGTGTGTGTGAAAGAGAGAGAGGCAACCCCAAATCCGATGGGCCGCCAATGGGTGATGAATTATTCCCTGTCTGAGTCACAGCATTGGTGTTATCACAGAGCCTGCCACTGCACTGGGATGACAGCGGTGACAGCCCCCAGAAAAGATTTAGCGCTGACAAGTGATACTTCCTCATAATACATCTCCCTGGCCCTCTCCCCTGTCCCCCTGCTCCACAGTCTCTCCATGCACACAAGATGAGGTTTTTCATCCCTCAGCTTGTATTTGTTTAAGTGGGCAAGGTGGCTGAGGTGGAGGAGGTGGAGGAGGTGCAGGAGGTGCAGGAGGGGGGCTCTTTGCCACCACTTCTGTGGCATAAGTGCAGTAGGTACAGTAGATCACCTTGGAGGGAGGCATGGGCACACACCTCGACGACTGTTGTTGTCAGTACATGTGTTGTAAGGGCACACACACACACACACACACACACACAGAGCCGGCGTGGTGTGTGTGAGTCGGAGTGTCGCTGTGCTCCATTAGGGGGCTCTCGTGCTTCAGGAATGCCTGTTGTGTTTTCTGCATCAACAACAGTACTAAGCCATATTTCCCCACTTGTTTTCTCTTTTTGCTCTCCTCTGTTTCTTCCTCCTCTTCTTCTCTTTGCCCTTCTTCCTCGTCCTCCTCCCCCTGCAGAAAAGGTCACGTATCGCCTACAGTGATGAGGTGCGCAACGAGCTCCTGGGGGACGACGCCGGCTCCTCGGAGAACCAGGTGAGGCGCTAATCAGGGGCCCGAGCGACACAGTGTGGGTGGCTGCCTGGCCCCCAGGGTGAGGAGGTGGGCCCCTCGTAGGGGCCATCCAGAGCTGGAGCCACGCTATTGTCACCAAGTCATGCGGAAGGAACACTGTTTAATGCAAAGCTGGGCTGCCAGCGAGTGGGCTCAGGGCATGGGACCGGTGTCTGGCCAAAGGCAGATCGGACGCACACAAACACACCCAAACACACACACACACACACACACACACACAATCACAATCCAACACAAATTCCAGTCCAAAACCCCAGCCTCCCCACTCCAACCGGCCCACAGCTGTTCTCCAGCCGGGTGCCGACTTCGGCTCATAATAGATCCTCACCATCAAGGTACACACACACACACACACACACACACACACACACACACAGAATATTTTGTTAAACTCCAGTGGTGGCAAACCCGCACAATAGAGATACTCAGCGCGAACAAGGACACGGGTTCTAAAAAAATAAATAACATAAAAAAATCACTGAAATATTCCAAAGAAATTAGGATGTAGTCACTGAATGTATTTATTTATTATTTTATGTCAGCCTTTAATCAAAAATCTTCAATTCTTTTTGACTTCTTTATCTTTTTTTTTTATCTATTATCTATGAACATATTCACAGTTTCCTTCTTGTTTATTCACAGACAGCAGTAGAAGTATCAGTTCAGCCTGTTGAATTCAGGGATAAAAACCACTTTAGCATTCTTCCTTCATTGTCAGCAGCGTCTACAGAAGATTAGTTCACACCAGTTATGAAAGTGTCAATGATTAAGAAAAACAATTATCTTGAATTGTGATCTTAATTGCCTAAAATATGCCACATGTTCTTTTAAACTTGAGTTGTTTTGAATAAATGTAGAGCTCCAACAAAACAGGGATACATCAACAGCCTCAGCACACAGCGTTTTAACGTTTAAGACGCACTTACCTATTGCTCACCTGCACAGCTGCCACTCATACGCAGCCACTCTCAACTATGACCACACGTCTTTTGACTAATTATATATCGCCTTTAGAGTCTGCTGTCAACTGGCAGGGGTTGCCGTGTCTTAAGGCACACGCAGTCGCACACGCTCACATGCAAATAAATGCTTCTGCACTTGCAAATGTGCACACTCAAAAAAAGGAAAAAAAAAAGATGAATACTCAAATGCATATTTGCACATTTAGTCCCACAGTGCTTTATGAGAGTATATTTAGATGATTCACAAGCGAGCAAAGCTAAATAAAGTTGTCTGTTTTTTTGAACGTTTCCCTATTTCCATTTCAATGATGACCCATGAACTGCACATCTTACAAACATATGTATCACGAGCCAAGATGTGTAATTGATATGCATATTCCTGGCAAATTAGCGAGACACAAAAGTGACTCCGACATTTTATGCAGAAGTTGGAAGGAGATCTGCTGTCAGAAATGCCACGTCTGAGACACTGATGGGTCCTATCAAAATCCTGTCAAGAAAAAACTGCAAAAAAAACCCAAACTGGATCACATTTCATTTCAAATCTTATTTCTTCTTCATTAAAAATGCATCCAAAAATATGTTAAGAAGTCATATTTATAAATCTGGAATTTACACGTCTCCAGGAAACATTTTAGAATAAAACCATGCATGTAGAAGGAATGCTGTGGCCTGATGTCCTCCTTTATATTATCAGTGGTTAGAAATTGTTGTTTATTGTAATTATTAAATTAAAAAAATATATTTATCATGACAGTAATTATCAAATGTATTTTATTTAATTCTATAACATTTGATTGTGAAGTGAGCAGCAACACGATGTTTTCCTTCAAACACAGAGAACTGAACGTGGCATTTAAATGTCATACCAGCTTTATCCTTAATTCTTATTTTACAGCAAGATAATTGTATAAATTCTATAATATGGAGGCAAATTAATAAAATCTAAATTATGCATTTTGTTTATTTTAATGTAGTAATAATATAATAATAATACGTGTCATATTTATTAAACGTTGGACATATTTGTCTTTGAGAATTTAGGTCAAATGTTTAGCTAAAAAATAAAATAAATCTAAGCTGCAGTAAATGACATATTTCCCTTTTTTTATTTTTACAACAGCCTTCTATTTATTTTATTTTCCCGATTAATGTTTTGCCAAAAGCTGAACAGGACTCAAAGTCATGTTTTATATTCACATTGTTAATTATTTAATTTTAACAAACACACTAATAATTGACAATATTAATGTATGATGTGAAAGTTTAAAAATGATAATTACGCCTGAAACACGTGAAGCCTCAGAGGAGAGTTCATGTCGGGGACAAAAGCAGAGCAAACAGAAGATTCACGTTATTTCCTTTTTCTTCCAGGTGCCGTGTTTGCCTCATTTTCATTTTACAAACTTGTGGAGATAATACTCGTCTTGGTCTTGCTGTGAGTGGAGTACTCGGAACTTCAGGGTTTTTTATCTAACGAGACGGCGGTGATAGGAGAGGGGAAAAGATGGTGGGGGCCGGGGCAAGTCGGTCAATTTAATTCCTGACGATCTGAAAGAGGTCAGGATCATTTCATATAGCCCTGGCTGAGCAGATCATTACCAGTCACAAATCTGTTGGTTACATGGCAAGGATTTATAGCTAAGTAAATAGGGAACCGTCATAAGTTCTGAAAATGGCGTGTTGGCCCTGCGATAATGGCTAAAGGACGATTTAATAGAGTTCGGCATTTATTCGTTATCTGTATGCGGACAGAGACTGAATTGGCACTATCACTCATTTTTTTAATAATGTGGTAGGCTACCATTGCACATTTTTTTTTCCCCTTTCTGTTTCCTCTGCATGCAACACACGCACACACACACACACACACACACACACACACACACACACACACACACNCACACCGACGCCACACACAAAGCAACAAATGCACACACACACATTTTCACACACGAACACTATACGGAATAGTTTCGATTTCAGTCACAGCAGAAGGCTTGGCCACAAGAGATTGTGCTGGTTTGAGCCGGCATGGACCAGATTTTACAGGCTACAAAGGAAGCAGATTACCACTTGTATCGAATTCCGTATTGGATAAAAAAAAAAATCTTTTGTTTGAAAAAAAAAAAAAAATTGCTGATTATCATAACAGAAAAATTGCAGCAGTGCAATTTTGAATACTGGCTGGCATCACAAAAACACAAGGCAAGGCGCTCATGCAGGAGTAATTATACCATTTACAATATTCTGTATTTACTGCTGTATATCTCTTGAGCAACACAAGCATCGTTGGCCACGCTGAAGAATGGATGCCAAAGAAAAATAAAGCTAAACAGGAAGAAACAGGAACACAGCTCAACATGCCCCTCGTATGGTTTTAACAAATCCTCCACAAGGACTCGCAATCAGTCAGGCAGCACAAATGAGCTAGAACAAGTTTTGTTTGGTATCCATTGACTGATGGCAGAGCCGGGGCGAGGGATCGCAGGATCTGATGGGTTTGTTCAAGTCCCAAATCACCACATCCTCAGTGTCGTTTTAAACTTTGGCCTCTTCAATAATGCATTCCTAGCGGGGAGTTGTTGCTTAAGTTAGAAAAGACAGTTTCCGCTCTAAAGTGCGTCTTGTTTCTGCCGACATTTTCAAGGGTAAGAGCTCTTTAGAAAAACATAAAGTTATACTTGTTTACCTCCCACATTACAGATATTGACAATATTTTTATTTGCAGCACCACGCTGAACTTTCCTGGATATATTTTTATGATGAATAAAAATGATGCATGAACTATTTTTTGAGATGCTTCTAAAATTACGCAGAGAAACGCTGTGGTAAACGCAGCATTGTACTGTGTGATATAGTTTTTTTTTTTTTTGCATAGTATAGATTCATCCTGAATTCATTATTTATGGCACATTTCTTCCAGTGTGTTTACTGGTTGTTATAAATAGAGCAGAGGAGTGTATGCACTCAGGATTGTTTCTGTTATTGTTTAGGATTTCCGTGTGAGTGCAGATGTCACTTCTTTTATTTTTTTCTGGCCATAAGAGCTTGGAATTATTTTAACATTAGCGTGCCATATCTGAACCCTCTGCCAGCTGTTCTTTTGTTTTTTTAATCTTAAAGTTTGAAATCAAGTTTCAGGTTCTAAGAACTCTCTGCTTGTATGATGCTAAATTATTCCAGAAATTCAGAATAAATGGTGCAAGTAATCGTGGCCCTGATCCTCCCTTTACATCTGCTAACTTTTAATGTTGGCCAAGAAATGTGGAGGAAAAAAAACGAAATGCGTCCTTCCTGTTTCTCTGCCAAATGTGACACATTCCCACCGTGAGCCTTTCTTCTTCAGCTTAAGCACAGGCCAGGGAAGCAACCTTTTTTAATTGTGATTAGGCATAATTAATGGCAAATGGGATTACTGCCCTCCCTCAAATGTCTGATTCATTATCAGACATGCAGGATTTTCCAGGACAGGGAATGGGAAAAGCATTTCTTATTTACTTCACTTTAAAATTCTCTTTTATCAAAAATGTACAGCGACGCTAAGATTCATTTTTCATGATCTGTGGCCGTCCCAGTAACGAGCAGCGCTGTATGTATGGACAGGGGTCGCCTCACGTGGCTCCTCGTCACCTGAACAGCTGCTGGGATTGATAATCTACATGAAATATTGACGATATATCAGCAGCGATAAACGGGGCGTTCCTATAGCTCTGTTCCAAAGGGCACGTTTCCTTTTTATCCTGTTTCAGAGAATTGAGGAAAGTGACAGATACAGAATATTTTGCTCAGCGTTTAAACATACTGTAAATGTGCAGACTATATTTTACTGGGTTTTTTTCCTCTCTCTCTATATCAGCTTCTATGATGTGACTTCCTTGATAATGTTGGTTGATTCTGCGAGTGGAGCGATCCATTCCCTCTCCTTGTTTAATGTGACAGCAGCAGGACTTGATCTTTGTTTGTTCAAAAAAGTCAGCGCGAGCGGCGTGTTTAGCTCCGTTTAATGTGTTTGTCTTGTGATTTCCAAACGCTAAACATGCAAACAGATAAATCGTCAAGGTTAATTCTGCATCCAGCCACACGCCTGATCGTCTTCCTGCCATGTTTCTGCTCGTTTTTTATCTGTCCTTCACTCTCTCCATCTTTCTCTCTTCTCTCTTCCCTTTTTGCTCTCATGATGCAGTTGATAAAGTTGCGTGAAGAGGTAAGTGCTTCTCTGCTCTGACTATTTAAATTCTGCTTTCCCACTGAAATTTCCATTTGCCCTCTTCTCTCCTGTAGAAAATTAGAATCAGCTCATTTGGACACTTTTTGCATGTCTGATTGAACAGCTTAAAGGCCAAACCAGAGATAATGAATTCGCTGAAGGCCGGTTTCTCTGGTTTCCCCTCCCTTCAAAATCAGAAAGTGAAGATTTTATTTCTGATGCATCTTTTTGAAGACAAATATTAGGGAATCAAGCAGGGCTTAGCGTAGCTTCAGTTTTTGGACCCGACAAAGCTCAGAACTTGACCAACTTCTTTGTTTTAACTTGTAGAATTGACTCAGTTTTCTTAAATGGGGTCAATTAAGGTGCGTTCTTACTTTAGTAATAAGGTGGGCTGAGCTTGTTGTTGGTGATGAAGCTGAACAGGATGACTGGAGGCTGGCAGCTCTTCATACAGCACACGGGCTGCAGTACAACAGAAGTGTGTGAAATCAGGTGCTGCTGATGATATAGAATATATGTTATGTATTAACATCAGGTCACTTTAACAAAAACACAGATGAATCCTGTAAACGGTCCCATTGTGAGCACGGCAGACTTTAACAGTATTAATGTGTGCAGCATCTAAATCCATCAGGATGAAGTGAGCCACAGCACACAGAAACACACATCACAACTTGTTGCGTGTTTGGTCGCTTTACATACGAAGATTTTGCCAAAATAATTAGCGCTAAATGAAAACGCTAACTGGCATAAACAATTCCTTCACTATTCATAGACGCTGTTCAGCCTGACTGGAACATGTGTCGTTGTTTTCCTCTCTGTCTGCTGCTGAAGGAACCACGCTGGAAGAATTTCTCCAGTTTTTATGTCATTGTAGCATCATTGTTCGTTATAACTGCCATACAGATGCTCTAATTGAGGTGCTCCACACGTAATTAGACACAGGCTGAGTTGGTACATCTCAATCAGATGCTGCTTTCGGCTAAAAAATAAAATAAAAATCATTATAACAGCAGAAAACTTAGTATTAGGCTGATAAAAAAAACCTGCCACTGTTTTTCATTTGAGACTGAAAAAACAGCATTTAGACAAGTGACAAAGACGTACCACTGGAGACGGGTCTGGACTGAACCGGGTCCTGGAACCTGAAGTCATCCTGAAATAGCTTATCAACAGTTAAACACATCAAGTAGGAGTAACGCAGAACTAACGGTTCAGTACGAAGCACAGCAGAGACAACAGCACCACAGGACGGGTTGCAAAACTGATGTATGTCCGTTACTCACATACACGTACCAACACAGCTCATTTATTTTTGTAGACACTGGATCAGTTTATTGAAATGAAACCATGTGAGAAGTTTAGAAACCGGACTTCACTCCGTCAGCTGCTTTAATCTGTCGTATGTTCACAGTTTGTTTGGTTGGTCATTGTGTAGAAGACTCATTTTAAAAGAAACTGATACATGTAGGTAAATAGAATATATATAGAATTTATATATATAGAATCTAATGTTTCCTTCGGTGATGCAGTGGAGTGGAAGCGTACAGGAGCATTAATTAAAACCTACGGCTGCCTCCACATTACAGTGCTCTGCTGCCTTCCACCTGAAATAAAATCAAATAAAAAATATCAGTGTTTAAATAAGTTTGTCACTGCAGCGGTTCAGGAATCCAGAAGCTGCTTACGTTCAATAAGAATAAAGTGAAGAATGAACCCGTCCATGAAGAGACCGGCACCATCAGAACCACCCATCAAAGCAGCTTCAGCTTTAGACTCACAGAGTAATGCTGACGCTCTGGTTTTGGTCAACGATGAGGGCAGCCATCTTGTTTGAAAAAACAACTTTATTGGTACTGACACTGGACAGCACGTGGCTGTGCTTTACTACAGCGCGAGCCGGCGGCAGGTCGGTTCAGCCGGACAGTTTGGACTGAGGCTGGTTCCAGCCGGACAGTACGGACCGAGGCTGGTTCCAGCCGGACAGTACGGACCGAGGCTGGTTCCAGCCGTGCAGGGAGGTGCATTAAAGTCAGTGCATGGTGTGAGTTCACATATCATACGTGTCTAATCAAACTAGAACAGTCTGGTTAGCTTTCAGGGCTAACTCTGCAGTACAGCGGATGGAGAACCACTGGTGGTTCACGCCCCAGAGTTTCTGTTCCAGTGTCAAACGTATGTTGAGGTTCTGACAGGAATGTTTTATGTGCACACAAAGGCCCAGACCGAGGAGGTTTCAGGTTTGGGACAGTTGCATGCCTGCTATGGTGGGGGCTGCTCAGTCATATCACTGAACCCTGTTATCTCCAGCAGCATCATGCATGACTGTGATGTGTCTGTTCTGTAATGCAGTGCTGACACGTTTCTACAGAACCACTCACTGGGTTTTGCATCCTCTCATCCGTGTATTATTGTGATCAGTAATTAAGAAAGTCCTTTCTTTACTTGTGTAGGATGCATTCTGTCCACGTCCCGGCCTGACCCTGTCTGTGGAGGTGTGCTCAGCGTGTTGTTAAATGTGCCTTTGAGTAGGACTCTATTCAAGAGGGTTCCTGCACAAGCACAGTAATTCAATTCCTATCAAAGCTTTTCCATTCACACCTATCCATAATTTAGAGTGCCAACCCGGCCCAGATGCCATGTTATCACGCTTTTTTCTTTTATTTAGCTCTACTTTTGTTTCCCCGTCTTCTTCCCACTTTTTTGTGTGCATTTCCTCCTAGCCTGAGGGTCAGAAGACATCTCCAGTTACCTCACCTGTCTGCCTGTTTTTAGGAATTGTCCGGTCCGTGTAATCGGGCTTGATTCTTTGCCCTCGTCGCCGTTGCACTCTTTTACCCTCCTGCTCTTCCTGCATTCGAATCAAAGGCTGGCACAGCTTATACACACTTAAGCCTTGCTTTTAAAAAAACTACACTTTTTTTTTTTCTTCAGCTGAAAAACATGTTTAAATATTTAGCACCCATATTCACAGCTGTTTGACACTTGTAATTCCTCGTCTTACAAGTCCCAAACAAACGGCACAGAAGATCACACAGTCAGTCTGAATCACAGCTGTCATCATTATTCACTTTGACTCTCCCCCACCCTTATTGAAATAATAAGGAAATCATCTGAACTTTGGAAAATGGTGATAGTAACCGCCTGTGTTTGATATTGAAAAAAGGCAGGAGAAGGAAAGAAGAGGGGAGAGATTTCTTTTGAGCTACAGCTGCATTGTTCTGGGGCTCCCTGTTAATAACTTACAACTGAAGAGTGTTTCTTGACGCAAAAAAGCACAACAAAAAAACACCATTTTTGTGGTTCCTAAGAAGATCTTTGTTCAAAATGTAGGTGTCAGATGAAAAGGCATACATACATAGGCAGAAATGGTGGTGATGGCGCCGGGGTGCACCAGTGCACTGGCAGACGCACAATATTTACCATATATTGTATTTAAATGCGTTGCTGGAAGGCTCCGTGAGCCCATCAGACCTGATTTGATGAGATCCTTAGTTTTTTTTTTTAGTGGATAAAAGACAGATGTGAGCTGCAAGCAGCTATTTGAGCTTGAATAGGTGTTAGTATATGTGTGTCTGATTCTGAAGGATCCACGATGGTTCTATCAGAACCGCAGGGGTCAAGCCTTGATATGGGACGTTGTAGCTCAGTGAGGGGGCCGGCAGCCTCTTTGCATTTCCCTCGACAAAAACGCTGACAAGGATGTCTTGGATTTGTGCTTGCTGCAGAATGAAGCCGTCGCCGAGCCGGGACGCGTCCACGTTTGGTGGCTGTTGTGCGACATTAGCGTGTTGAAGCTGCTGCTCTGGTGAGGGAGAGTTACCTCATTCCAGGTTGGAGACATAATCTGTGCATCAGCTCTGACTGCGGCTCTGTAGTGAGGGATGTTTAGTTTTAATTGTGCGTGTTCCTTTTCATTATTTTCCGTGGTATCATCTTGTGTTGCTGGCTGGATTGTTCCATTATCAGGCCATCACAGTGTGCCATTACTGGATTCTTAGTGGCTGAACTCTCACCCTCTCCTTCGGGTTCTGTCACCGTCAAACTCAGGACGCATTATTCTAATGATCACACACACACACACACACACACACACACACACACCGCCACCCCCCTCCAGCACACCCCCTTCCCACCTCACCCACCCACCCACCCACCCACACTCTCCCTCCCTCCCTCCCCTCCCCCCGGCCCTAAAAGAAGACAGAACGAGGGAGAGAAGAGACACAGAGAGAGAGAAATTCAGGAGGAGAAAGCTTTGAAGTGGCTTTCCATCGCACTGAGTCTGCCGGCCGTCTCCCCGAGACGTGTCACCTTTGCCGAGAGGGAATAGGAAAATCACGTTTCGAATGGTAATGATAACATACTAATCACTTGAGCTCTTTGAAGAACCCGGGGAGTGCGCTACTCTGTCAGTATCCCCGGCTGCCTCCTGCTCCCAGGCACACACAGGCAGTGCAGCCATGGTCTAGGTGTATTAGCTTAAGCATTGCATGTCAATACGTCCCCTCTATCTCAGCTGATCCATAGGGGCTCATTATAGCCCAAGCTTGGGATCCATTTTCTCCCACGTGCACGCTGCCACCATGTCTGCTGGTTCCACTGCCACTTCCACACCCATGTACCCCCCACCCCACCCCCCACTCTCTACCACACCCTTCGCCAAAAACACCACACACCTTGCATCCAGCCCCACTCACTATCTCCTCGTCGGTTTCCGCCTCCCCACGAGCCCATTTTATCAGCCATCCACCTACTCGGTTTCCTCTCCCTCCATCCTCCCCCTGCCCTCCCTTTAACTATTAAAAAGTAGCTCTGCAATTTTAAATGACATCTGTCAGCGGCACAAAGAGAAAGGAAACGAGGGAAAGAAAAGAGTTCAGAGGGAGTTTTCTCCTCCCTGCTCTTTTCCCATCCCTCTTGTTGTCAAACTTTGAAAAGTGTGTCGTTGACTTATTTTTTTCTTTTTTTTTCTCCCCTCCACATTTTTCATTTCCTCTGAGTGATTAGCTGGTACACATTCTGACAGCCCAACCAAAACGAGAGATTTCACTCCTTCCCCTGTCCCCTCCGCTCATGTGATGGGCATAAACCCTGTCAGTGGGGCGCTTGTCATTCATGGGGTTGTTTTTGAGTGTCACATGTGCTGTATCTGATCAGCGTCGTAACGCAGAGCATTAGAAAGGCCATCAAACCAGCAGCATTCCAGTAAACACTGAACTCCTCCATGTTGATGCTGCTTGTGATGCAGAGTTTAATGAAAGCCGGGTGCAAGTTTGCACATTAAGTGAGAAACTAAGAGGCTGTGTTTGTGCTTTAAAGGTGTGTTTATATGTTTGATACGAGGTCAAACAGATTAACAGTAGACCTGACTGAGATCACACACTGATGGTACAGGTAGCACACACACACCTGGAACACCTGGCAGCAGTCCGTTAAATCCACTGAAATGTTCGACTGGCAGTTTGTAAAACCAGCGACCGACACACCAGCCAGGCCAGTGTCTAAAATCTGATTGGATCATTATGATGAAATAAGTTTATTAAAATAGCTCCACTCACTTGTGATGCATCAGAATCTGTTAGTAAAAGACAGATTTTTATTTTTAGATCTTCAGAATCATATAGAAGAGAATAGAAAAATACTTTATTTATCCCAGGCCTGGGAAATAACTGATATTGATAAATCAAAATTAAAGAATTTAGCTTAACTCAGACATGTGAGAGTCCAGGCAGGAGGAACTGCTCCAGCTCTTTGTCCACTACACAGATCTGCTTTTCAAGATTAGAAGATAACTCTGAACCGAACCAAAGTGGTAGTTGTTGTGAGCTGAGCCCACAGATCAGCGCTTTCCTGGCTCTGCTTGTCAGACATGACTTGTTCAGCAGGAGAACCCAGAACCACTGGCTGGCCCGGTGTCTCAGGAGCTGCTATCAGTGGTGTGTACTCGTGTATACTCGTGATGTTACAGCCCTAGCCAAGACCTTGATACTCACAAACATCCACTTTGAAAAAAATGATCAAATTGCTTATTTAATAATGTATGAAACAGGCAGTCTTGTCAATTGTTGATCGCTGTGAGGAAGCCAAGGGGGAACACAGCAACTCATACATCATGAATTACTGGTTTGATCCACTAATGTGGATAAGCAAGGAGCAGAACAGAAGCGTGATGGTGTTGTTTTGGATAATTATTACGTTTCACTTCTGTGTGTGCGTTTGTCACACTGATGGCTTTACGAGGTTCTACAAATTATTCATACTATACATTTATTTGTAGGTATGCTAACGCTTCATGTGCAGCTTTGCTTTCACTTTGGGAATAAATGTTGATTTTGCTTTAAATTTTTCATCATCTGGATTTTCTTTGGACTGTAAAGCTCTTCAAATTAGATTTTATTTCATCCTAATGTGTGCAGCACAAGGCCGGGCTGTGAAACAATACAAGGAGGCAACAAAGCTCCAAGTAGTTCTTCTTTTTATGTCCAAGATGAGGCAGCAGCACCTATTACACTGTCAGCCTCAACATGCTTTTGCTTGATATTCCATCAGCATACAACACATTGTCATCCATGAAGGTTATTGCCGAGCCGGTTGTATTCTGTTGTCGCTGTGGATGTGGTCTGTCTGTTTAGGTGACAGTGTTGATGTGCGTCTTTGAAATGGGTCCCAGCCCTCTCAATCAATTTTTATTTTGTGTTTGTTTCTCCGGCTTTATTTTTTCTCTCTCTCCCTCTATTTATTGCAGAGAGCGCATCTGTTGGACAACACAGAGAAGCTGGAAAGGTCATCACGGAGACTGGAGGCCGGCTACCAGATAGCAGTGGAAACCGGTGCGTATTCTGTTATGGATTGGAGCGGAGCGGGTGGTGCCGGGCCGGGGAGGGGGGCGTTCAAGATAGTGCTGAGGATGAGTGAGCGACAGCAAATTGTCTTGCTCATATGCGAGGTGGGTGGATGTGTGTGTTTGTGTGTGTGTTTGGAGGTGGAAGGGGGTTTGGAGAAAGAAAAAAAAAAAAAAAACCTCTTTCCTTGACGCCTGATGACATTTTCGGGAGCACATCAAAGGTGAGCCGGGGAGGGAGAGAGAGGAGTGTACAGGCGACAGATCGGGCGCTGCTGCTCCTCCTCGCTCTGCTCCTCCACAACATTCAAGCATCACTACGGCTCTGTGTGTGTGTGTGTTACTGTGTGTGTTACTGTGTGTGTTACTGTGTGTGTTACTGTGTGTGTTACTGTGTGCTACTGTGTGTGTTACTGTGTGCTACTGTGTGTGTTACTGTGTGTGTTACTGTGTGTGTTACTGTGTGTGTGTTACTGTGTGTGTGTGTGTTTCTCCACTAACAGATAGGGGGTCTATGAAAATAAACAATGTCAGCGTTCCTCCTCAAGTTCTTAATTCAGGAGTGCAGAAGAAAGACAATAAAAACACACCACTTTCTAAATAAACCATCTAAAAAAACACACAAACTCCCTTTTTTTCCTCATTATCAAGGCTGGTTTTAATCTTAAAATAGGGAAAAAATCTCATTGGGATCTTAAATAGATTTAACCAGTTAGCATATTTCCTCTGTCTTCCTGTCTTCCTTCCTGACAGTCACCACATTATTGAGGCACAGTGTATTCCTCAGAGATATATCAAAGCTCATTCTTGAAGTATCAACCAGCTTTCTGTGGCTTCCGTTGTAGTTTTGAAAAAGTTTGTCAATTTACACTATAATGGCGGGGTGGCTGGTGTGTGCGACATCGACAGATTTAATAATTCAAGTCAAGGAAGGTTCGCACGCAGACCACCGGCTTTTGATGTTCTCTGTAACTTGCATTCACAAATTCATAAATACAATCTGCATTCTCTGCTTAAAAATGTTGATTCAAGCGTCTCAGATGATTCTGACGTTACTCCAGTTTCTCGACGGTGTCGGATTCTGCGACAGCCGGCGGATCTTTAATTCTAACCCAGCCGCATCTTCCAGCGGCGGCGGCTGGTTTTGATGTGGCGCCTGGCGGCGTGGTGGTGGTGGAGCAGCGGGCCCTGGCTCTAACAGCGCTCAGCACCTCCCGGGCCCGGCGGCTTCTCCTGCTGTAGTCGGCCACGATGCCCCCTGACCCCGTGTCACCGGTGGCCGTCTCATCCACTGTGTGTGCAGCTCGCTAAGAACAATGCTCGTTTATCCTGCCTTGGTCCCACACACTTGGCTGGTCCACACCAGCTGTGGGGCGTGTTTGTGGTTTGGTGGGGAAGCGTCGCCCCGTGTCTTTAATCCGTGACCCCTTCCTTTACTCCGCTGTCGATACCAAGCCTCCGCTCAGATGCACAACCTGAAATGGCAGTGTCTCCAGGTCAGACACAGAATACATGTGCACAGAGAGCACGGACACGCAGGGAACACGCAGCTCTCACCAACACTAATTATACGGCCAGCTCTCGAATTCAACAAACATGGTTGGAACAAACATTAGGCAGCCAGATTTATCCGCCTGGGTTTATACGGTTTGACAGGCTTCACCGTCTCATCTTTGCTCTTTAATTTACTGTTGTTCATCTCAAACTATATATTTACTCTGGCGGTCCAACGGTGGCTCGTCTTCCAAGACATCTTCATAAAGTGTGGCGCTGTTTGGACCCGAGTCCTGCCGCAGTTTTCAGGATATTGAGACACAGAACAATAAGAGCTGGGATTTGTCTTTTCAAACGCTAAGCGGTTCACTTTTGTAGCCCAACACAGGTTCTGTTTACGGTGGTCCCTTCTCTCTTTCACACCAACAAATACAAAAGCAATAAAAGAGGCTTTATTCATGCACATTATGAAAATAGCATTGGCAGCTGCTGAGGACCAGACTTTGTGTTTCCGATGCAGAGGTGTGGCATCCATAGATATTACACCAGAACAATTAGAGCGCTAAGTGTTCCTCCAATCAGACTCCCTCTAGTCCCACTGTAAATACTTTTTCTTGCCACAAACCTCAACTCTCCTCAGACATCTAAGCTGTACTTTTTACGAAGAGCAGTTTAGCGTCGTTATTTTTGCAGTAATTCAAAGTTGCATTCTCCATCCACAATGACACAGTAGCCCTTAAGAACTGCGATTGACCAATGGGGGAAGTGGAACTAAAAGACATTTTATTTCAAAGAGATAGATCCTGAACAAAGACGTGGCGTAGAAACTCAGCTTTCCCCCCTTTTCTCTTCACCGCCGACAATATATCTCTTAATGACCAGGAACAAAAAAGCCAGGATGCTTCTAGGTCACATTTAAGGGAAAAGAGAGGACTCTTAGTTCTAAGAAAAGATGAATCTTGACACAGCACCATTTTATCATAGATATTTTAGCTTCTTTTTTTTCTTCTTCCATTCTTCTGTCTCCAGTGTATTTAGTGAAAACAAAGGCTTGCCAAAAGCAGTGAGAGCCCTCAGAGGGATGTGGAGAGACTCTTTGGACATGCAGAGCTATTTACCACACGCACCCTCCAGAACCAGGGTTCTCTGTTTGTCTCATAAATAAAGTATAGAACTTCATTAGCGGAGAGCACCGACTTAAAAGCCCGAGCATCGCGACAAGCAGACATGGGGGCTAGCCAGCTAAAGAGGGCAGTAAATACAGAGGGAGGGCATGCAGTTAGCCAATTTAAAGACATTTGAGTCAGGGGCATGTGAAATGCCCAAATGTGGAGGCTTGTCAAATGTGGAAACTGATGTTAAATCAAAGAGGAGCCAGACTTTAGTCCTTCCCTCCACAGTTAAAAGCATTTTGGATGATGTGTGATGGCTTGTTTGCATGTCACATAGGACATGTGAGTGCACTGATTAGCACCTTTCTGATTATTATTATTATTCACTGAAGGGAGAGAGTCACACAAAAAGAACTCATACAAATGGTTCTGGTTCTGGTCATCAGGTCAGAACCGACAGTCGAATCGCTTCACGTTAAATTTGTTTTGTCGCATCACCAGTTGTTGTCAGACGATAAATGTGAAGTTAGAGGGAAACTGTAGACTGTGAGTTATGGGATGGTCCCAGTGCTGATGGTTTCCTCTGTGCTGGAAACACACCGATCAGCTTCAGCTTTAAATTTAAGACACACAACATAAAGTAAATGTGATCGACAAGCGTCACAAGTCACTGCCAGAGCAAATCAGAGGCAGTTTGAATAATCCTACAATTCAGTAAGTCGCCCGGCAAATGTGAAGTGAGTTTACTTTGAAAATGCATCCCTCTTTATGCTTCCTCAGCTGACACCAATAACGGAGCGACGCTGCAGAAACAAAGAGCGGCGGCGCCGACAAAGCGCTGCTGCTGTGCATGTGAAGGTGGCCGGCCAGAGGCTGAGAACACTTCTTAGGTGTTTAGGGGCCTCTAATCAATCCTGCAAAATGAAAACAGCTCATTAGGGATTGATTTCAGTGCTGTTTAGATAAGCAGAGCGGGTTGCGGCGCGGCCCCCAGGGGCCCCGGCCCGGCCCAAAGTTCACGCCATGCCAGGTAGAGAGCAGCACCGCAGGCTATCAACTTTATTAGGATGGAGATAAGCTGATTAGACCTTGTCAATCAAAGGTGCCAGTGACTCAATCATGATCCAGGGGGTTTTTCTTTCTGTCTCTCCCCTTTTCTCTCTCGTCCCGCTCTCTCAGTCTCCCTCTCTTTTTGTGATAAATCATTGAAGCGACCAACAAAGTGGCAGCCATCGCTGGGCTAAGCTAAGCAGCCCTGCAGTTGTCACCAAGGCAGACGAGTGAGGACCCTGTGATGATGTGACGACTATATTAAAGAGTACATCAATTTGTTTTAGAGCAGTTTGATTTTCAACTGCAGTGGTATTAAAAGAGAGAGGGGAGAGGGAGGGAGGGCGAGCGAGCACGCCGGCGTCATCGAGCAGGATTCCAGCGGCAGAGCACGGGGTGCTGGGACAGCACGAAATAAATAGATAAATGACGGAGTGACGAGAAATAAATAAATATGGTTTTGAAAACATAAAAAAAAATCTTCACGGCTCCCTTTTGAAGCGGAGTGCGGCTTTGAGTCTTGCTGGGAGTCCATGGGTGCTGGAGTGGCCCAGTAACACAGCACACGGCGGTCCCGACTCTATCTCTCCCCCTCCATCTTCGGCTCGCTCTCTGTTTCTCTCCCACTCGCTTTATTTCTCCCTGTTCCCTCTAAAGATCAGACTGGGTGATTCTTTTGGTGCTGGGCCACCAAAGTGCTGCTCGCTCCTCAAATCCATAAGCAAACACTCAACAAATGACATAATCAGTCCGGATCCTGCAGCCCGGCGTCCACGTCCAGCTCTGGACTCGTTCTGTTTGCTTTTTAACACTGAAAATAATTTTTGAAATGTAAAGTAAAATGCATTTGTTTTATTACATTTTTATGCATTTATACAAATTAAAATCCTACAAATTAAAAAGGCAGTAAATAATTTTTTTAATGGATATTTTGGAAATTGTCATTTATTTTTAAATCCTCGTACTTTTTACAGATTAGGTTTTAAATTAATTATCTGCTATTTATTTGAAGTTTAGTCTTGAGCTGCTGATGCACCAGTTTAATATTTGGAGGGTTTTTATTCTGTCACACAGGACTGAGGAATATAAACCGTATATATGCAATGTAAACCTTTTTCTTTTTAACGTGTAGCTGAATCTTTTCTCACTCTTTTTTTTTTTTGTAGTTTATTCTCTCTGTTCTACAATGTAGTTTGAATATTTTAAGCACCTCTTTTTCATTCCTCTTTTTAAAAGGACAGTTTGCTAAAGTGGATTTCCTTAAGGTACAGCATAATAAATCTCTTTTTTGTGGGCCGATACAATCGGCGTGTTGTATTGTGTTCAAAAAGAATATGAAGTTATTTGATAATTGTTTGATTAATGGGGCCGAGAGCAGGACTTAAATATTTCACAGCTTGAGTTTTCTGCTAAGGAGGAAGGAGGCCTTTTTAAAATATGTTTTAAAGGGGAAATGTTTTTCTATAGCTATTTAAAAAGAAAATAATTATTAAAAACACCGCCAAAATTTTACTTGAAGCCACATTTCCTAAATATATATATGCTTCAACGCATAACATCTTGCTCTCAGAAAATCTAGCCGTGGGTGAGCTGTTTATCGGTAAACCCCCGGTGGATGAAAGGCGTAGCAATAATGATTTTTTCTCTCCTAATCGGACCTTGTCAGCAAGGCGTCTTATCGTGGAGAGGAAAATGACACCGATCCTATCGAAGAGCCTGGAGTCCGAGTCGGCGGCGTGTGTCCCCCCCAATCATGGCCGGCCGTGGCCCAGCCATATCTAGCGCCGCCACAAACGGCGAGCGACGCTTTTTTCATGTGGACTTCAAAAACGTTGCGAGTCATTAAAATTGCACCCACGTTCGGCAGCGGGGATCAGCCGCTCTGGAGCGAAAATGGGATGTGGGAAGAGGAGACTCACTAAATGTGTTAATTCCATCCTCACATGTTTACGGCTTAATTTTAATCTGTTTGAGGGAGGAGGAGGGGTGGAGGGGCGATTGGAAAGGGGGGCGGGAGGGGCAATGAGAAAGCGTCGCACTGCAATAAATCGCCATTATCTTTGACACCCTAGGACTCAGCTGTTCCAGGGATTTAGGGGTCCACTGGCAACAGTGTGTATCGCAGGGCATGAAAACACTGTTTACGCTTGAACTGCGGTAGCTAAGGTGCAATCACCAGTTTCAGGCGGCCCAGACAAAAGGCCTGACGCACACAATGGCCGGCTAGCATACGGACCCTCAATGGAAGAGCTGAACCAACACACTCGAGTGTGTGTCTGTGTGCGCGCCTGTTTCCTGGCTGTGCGTGGGCAAGTCTGCGCTTCTGCGGGTATCGACAGGTGTTGTCGCAAACACACGAGTATTTGCTGGAGCTAAGTGAGGCTACAAAGACGGGAACAAGCGACGCGTTTGTGTGACATTAAATGAACCTTCCACCGAAAAATAGGCGCCCATCAAGATTTCCAGCGACGCTTCGATTGAGCCTCAGTCCGGCAGCCGCCGCTAACCCCCTCGTGTTCCTCCATTAGGCCTCCACCAAGTGTTAGCTAGCATTAATAAAATTATGAGGAAATCTAATAATTAGACCTTTAGTCAGTTATTAGCTTCAACAAGGCTCTCAACATAATGAGACTCTTGGAAGTAATGATCTGACTAGAGAGCTCATTGGAGCTTTCCTGCTCAGTAAAACACGACACAGCATTGTTCACAGAGAAACGCTGCTTTTTCCAGTCAGGAAGTCTGACTTTTATTCTTAAATTAAATCCAAACTTTGTAGGACTGAGTTTAAAATCTGAAAAATGTGCACAGATTTCCGCACACATTTAAAGATTTAGGATAAAGCGTTAATCAGCAACTTTACACGCTTTTAAATGCCAACAAATTATATTTTAACATCTTTATGATCAGTGAAAATTAGCTTAAGCAAGCAAATGAAGTCAAACATTTACTAACCAAAGGAATCAGTCTCTGCTAACTGAACACATGCAGCTCAGCAGCAGACCATGAAAAATGGCTTTTTTTATTTTTATTTTTTATTTCAGCACTCTTTAGTATAGCACAGATGAATATAGGAACAGGCTATTCAATCAAAAAATGAAAATAAAACCACATCATTTTAATAATGCACAGCGTCCTTGAGACCTTGAAAATTAAGTCATTCAAACACGATTTATAAATTGGTCTGTATTTGCGATCAAACCTCATCCAGATCATTTATTGATAGCATCTAATCCTTATCTCGAGATACAAAACACCCTCCAATTGCTAGATAGAGATTCGCCGCTATATCTTAAAAGACACCTTCGTCCAAACCTTAAATCTTATTTTTTTTCCTTCTATTTTTAGGTCACAATAAGTAAAAAGATACCCCCTGCCTTCCTGCATGCAGCAGAAAAAAGTGTAGCGTTGACCTCTGGCTGACACAGAGAGAGGGAGAGAGGGGGAGACGGAGAAAAGAAAGCAGCAGAAAAAGAGCGACGGAGAGGCAGAGCTGAGACAACAACTGTGAAGAGCCGCATAGGGTTAAAGAAAAACTGTTTCAGAAGGAAATGGGAGACAAAAGCGAGGACTCAGAGCCCCCATGGGCGCTTTAAAGAGCCGCTACATCTGAGGCGCTGAAATATTATAAACGGAATAGGAGGACCACAAAAAGAAAAGAAAAGAGAAAAAAAAGAAATAGTGAAATAAAGTAAAGGAGCGGCAATAAGAGAGAAGTGTGCCACCTCGTCACCCCAGGATGTATATCAGGAGAAATTAATTCACTGATGAGAACGACGCATTGAATGACAAGAGGATTGATGACATTTAAACACCTGAAAAGAAGTTTAAAAAATAAATAGAAAGACACGGAGGAGGCATTTATCAGAGCGACAGAGAGCCGAGATGTTGGGATGGAGATTACTGACGGCCACGTAGAAATGTTTCAATGTCTTTTCTCATTTGTTCACCAATTCAGAAAAAAAAACAGCCCAAACTGGCCCGGCCTGAGTCTGACCACCGAGCCTCCCTTACACATGTTCTCATTTACAGTGTGCTAAAGTGACAACCTTTCTTATTTAAACAGAGGCAAGAGGCGAGCTACTACAAAGCAGCGCATCTTCACAGCCGGTCTTCTGTCAAGCTGGCAGACAGAAACGGGCAATTGTTTGATGCAGATTCAGCAGTGTCTTAGGGTGAAAATTAAGGGGAAAATACTGCTATTACTTTACAGAATTCCCCCTTTTTTTTTTTCTTGCTTTGTTGGTAGTTATGTGATTTAGTGATTTTGTCAGTTGTTCTGACAGTTTGAGCCTCGTTCCTGTGATGCAGCCTGACGTCAGCTCTAATGTTCTGCTTTTCTTTTCCTTTTTTTTCTAAATGGATCATAAAACAATGCTGCAGTGTTAATTGAATTGAATTAGTTATTTATTTATTTTATTTGTTTGCATTCAAGAAAAAATAAAAGCACACATTTATCACAGATGGTCGACATTTAGGAGGGAAATCGTTCAGCATCCTGCTGAGGATTCTAAAAGCTGACAGCCAGGAACAAAGGTGTAAATCATCCATGACTGTCAGCCAGGATAAACTTTATTTCAGTGCAGGTGTACGTACCTCACACTGACCCAATGGCACAGGATTGAACTCTGGTTTTCAATCATTGAGTCTTCTGGGGGAGAAAAGAAATAAATCTTAAGTGCATTCACGGTGCAGTTGGAGTTGTGTGTCAGATTTAGCAGCAGTAAGCAGACAGCCAGGAGGTTAGCAGCAGCGTCCCAGCCAGCCGCCTGCTGAAGCCGTTTTAATGTCGATACTTCGCCGTCATTCGTCGACTGTACAGCGACATAAAAGTTGGAGTTTGCAAAATGTATTTTTAGGCCCATGCCTTCCCGTAACAGTAAAATAAAACTCTCAGGATATGGAGGAGGGAAAAAAAGGATCGTACAATTTTTCTAAAATTGTAAAATTCTCTAATCTCTTTACCAAAATGTAGAAGAACTAGTTTTAAATTAATCGTCTTCTCTTCCTGCTCGTCTGCTCTCAGCTCACACACATCTACTCAGTTTGTTCAAATAAATAGAGCCGTAAATATAACTTCTAATTTATACTTTTTATACCACAGAAATACAGATTTTATATGTGCTTCATCCTCCAGATTTATATAAATGTGTTTTGCCCCTTAAATAATCATTTCAGTAATTATGGAACACAACCTGGACTCGTTTATCACATAATAAATAGTTTGGTTTGTGTCTGTGAGAGATTCCTGGACGACTTGTGTCTGGTTCAGCTGTTGAATTATCAGGTTAACTACTGACTGTAGGATGTTTCCACACCAGACATTCGGCTTCATAATAAAGTTTGCAGCGATGGAGAAGCTGCGTGTTGTCGTCATCAGCTGTGACGGCAACAACAATCACTTCTTCTTCATGTGTTTGATTATCAGCGTCAGCGTGTTCTGGGGTCAAACGGCGACTGGTTCTGAGTAACCCAGAGCGTGTCGGTGCTGACTATAGTTTTAAAGAAGTTAACGGTGGATTATTTTTGAAAGAAGCTTCCCATCTGGGGACTGCATCCGCAGGTCTTTGAGGCAGCAGCCCTACAACAGCGCTGAGTGCTCGTAGCCTGAGACGGTGTCGCTGCTGCTTTGTTGTCGGAGTCATTCAGTGAACTCACTCCACGAACAGTCACACAGATGTTCCTCAGCCGCCCAGATCCAGACCCTGTAACCCGACTGCTCCGTCACACGTTTTGCACCACAACCGGCGATTCTAGTTCAAACTCTCAGATTGAAATTACTTGGTTTAAATCTTTTTAAAAGTAGAAGTGATCCTGATCCCTGAGCAGTAAATACTGTCTGCAGCCTCGATCTGATCCCGTGTTAGAAAACCATATAGGGCTGAATGCAGTCATTAGCTGTTATTAATCTGCTATAGACGTGCAACACACACAATCACACTGTACAAACAGAGAGAAGCACATTAGCCGTCTCCGTCTGTCCTTCTCCTCCTCTGCTCAACGGTAGCCCCGAGAAGCACACCTCCCCTCCCTGTCAAAGGAGCTTCCTCCTTCGCTGTCCTGTGCCCATCAGACAGGGTGCCCGCCCGTTTAAGACACCCAGGGAACATGAAACGGAGCCGGGCCGAGATGTCAGCTGGTTGCCCCATCTGCCAGTCAGTGGGATGGTAAAGCTTTTGTCCTGGGGGGTAACCTTAGGAGTGCTCTGTGTGCTGCTCAGACGGCTTTGTGTGTGTGCTCGTGTGCTCTGGGACAGGAGCTTCACCGTTTTCTGAGCAGCGCCAGCCACAAACAACATGCTGACAGCGTCCTTTCAATTTACGTGCGACTTGACATTTTGACCAAAATGACCAAAATGTAAATGTGGACTGTGTGTTGTGGGATCGGGACAAACGAGCTGCGGTGTTTATCACAACATGTGTGAATGGCAGGCGCTTCATGGGAGTGAAATGTGTAGGTCTCACAGAAGTGTCCTCGGCTGGATTGAAGTTAATTGGTCTCATTTCAGATCTGCTTACTTCTTATGGAACACAGTTGGTGGAGGATTCGTCAGAATTTTAAATTGCCTGGAACTTGCCTCTTTTCTTTCCCTGTTCCCCTGCTAAATAACATAACCTTGACAGTACAAACAGTTTGACTCCCATATAAATGAACCAAGATACTGACTTGATGCTCGGCCGTTTGGTTGAATCCAAGCACAGCTCCACTCATGCATTCTAGCGTTCGGTAGATAGGCCGCGCCCTTGAGCTGCTTTAGGAGGGAGGCGCTGCTTGTTCTCGCTCCGTAAGAAGGTGCTGAAAGGGGGCCTCTGTGCATGCACGAATGCTCGCACATAATCCTTTGGACGGGTCTATGTGAGCCCAAGAGTTCCTAAAAAGAAAATGTATGCAGGCGGCGTGAACTTATTTATTTACCACTGAGCTGTGCTTTTGTAGCTGCGCCTGTCAAGGATATCAGCACAAGTTAATACGTGTGCTTCTGTGTGAGAGTCTGTACGTGTGCGACTCGTAGACATACGTGCATGTTGCATGTGCTGTGCACCGCGGTTGTTTCAGGCTGAGATAAAATCTGACTTATAACAACAAAGTCAGCCCTTTCCTGTGCTCTAATCATTTTTAGTCAACTTTGACTGTTGACTGCCATGTAGAAAGCTTCGCCTAAGTGGTCGACATCGTCCCCATGTTCACATCAGTCAGGCTCACCGCATGATGCATGTAGCGCTGGTCCTGAAGGGCTGATGTATGCACAGCTCTGCACCAGCAAGTCCTCCCTGAGCACATCTATGATCTTGGGTTACTCAATCATCAATCAAGGCCAACTGCAGCGTACTGTACTGTCGCCCATCTTTTAAAGCGCAGTTGTGAAGGACTGGCTAAGATGGCCTCGGGGACACCTTCCTTGGTCTGGCCTGTCTCAGGTTTGATGTGCGTAGTTAGAGCTACACACAGAACAGAGTTGCTGCATTGATGTAGACTTTTTTAATGTTTGGTGAAGGCCATCTGATAGCAGGGATGTGCTTATTAGGAAGGTTTTCTCTTTTTGGATTGTATGTTTTGCAAACATTTTTTCAGCATTTTGCAGGTAAATTCTCACAATTTCTG